>NC_047660.1:92141720-92296720 GCF_011762505.2 Arvicanthis niloticus | reverse complement strand
AATGTCAGTTCTCCCTTCCCAGGATTTCATATACCTTCATCTTATTAGGAGAAATAGAACTGGGGAACTAGTTAACACAAAATGCTCCCTAACCATATCTTCCAGACATATCAATTTAAAATAAATTATCTAAAATGTCTTGAAATATTCCTAAAGCAACAAAAGTACCTTTCAGCTGTCTTAGAGAATTTAAATGTATTTTTTTATCTAGAAAAGGCCTTTTCTGATATAAGGCTGGGGAACCAGAAAAAGTTTGTCTATCTTTAAGACAAACATATCCAGGAAGCAAATCTGAGTTTTGAAAAGTAGCTAAACAGTGCATCACAGTTTCATTATTCATTAAGAAACAATTATCGACACTGAACACCTGAAACTGGAATAGCTCAAAATGGTACACATTGTAACTAAAATATACTCCTGCTGTAATGTAAAATACTCTAGATTTCACTAGGTACCCAAAAGGCAAACTCATTTTATCTAGTTAAGTCAGTCTACTCTTAGTTGACTACATATTGCACAGAACACCCACAAATGCAAAGCCCATGTAAGGTGCCCCTGTCTTGGACCAGTCGCTCTGTACCACGCTTGGGGGCCAAAATGTCCCAGCCTGAGCTGTTGCTCCGGTTTGTGGGTCAGGGTCTAGCAAGAGAGAGAGTGGGGATGAAGGGGAAGAAACTCGAAGAATGGAGACAAGACAGAGGTTCTGATCAAGTCTCAAGTCTCATTTATTGTCTAGTTCATTGAAGGGAAATCTGGGGTATTTATATGCTTTTGCCACATGCCTTGTAGGCGTGGATACCACGTGTCTTGCAGGTGTGGATATCACGTGTGCCTTATAGGCATCTATAGCGTGGATAGCACGTGCATCACACGCCTTGCAGGCATGGATACCATGTGTGCCTTGCAGTTGGGGGCACTAAACATCAAAACAAGATATGTGGGAAAAACAAGATGTTTATCAGAGTGTGCTCAGCTGTTGTAGGCTGTTGAAAACAAGTCTCCTGTCAGGGTATATGGCTCGAGATGGCTACAAGGATGATAGCTGCTTTCTGCTAGAAGTTGGCTCCCAACATGCCCCCCCTCACCCCCATTACTCTAGCCCTGAGGTAAACATGGAAAAAAAAACATTGACAATTAGTAAAAATATTCTTTATAGTGTAAATAAGTTTCTAAAGATATTGAATGTTTTGAAACACATGCTGGCCTTGAGTGGCAAATATACACTCCTACCCATAAACTCTTAAATGGGGGTGACTTACACATTTCGCAGAATATGACGATAGAGCTGTTTCTATTAATCCTTGGAGACCAGTGTTATAGAGAGGAAATGCATCCTTCACGAAGACACTAACCATATTTGCACTCACAAATGGTACTTTGTAGGAAAACAAACATATATAGCTGATTTAGTACATTATTTCGTGTTTTAAACTTTTCTAAAGAGTTTCTGATCAGCACACACTAAAGTGATTCAGTGTACATGATTTGGAACATTGGTGTGGCGCTTTCCTCCCTCCTCCTTTCTTTTGAAATGGGTTCTTACACAGCCCAGGATGGCCTGGAACCCTCTAAGAAGCTAAGGACAATTTCTAACAGTGCTGGGATTGCAGGTAAGTCCCACCAAGTTTAACTACAGAGTACTGGGCATGGAACCCAGGGCTTCAGGCATCGCTGGCAAGTATTCTACCAATTGAGTGAGCTATATCTATAGCTCTGGCTTTGTAGTCTTTTTAAAAATATTAAAAATTTTATATTGTGTTGTGTCTGCACAAATGTGGAGATCAAAGGACAACTTGTTGGAGTCAGTTCTCTTCTACCATGTGAGTGAGTTCCAGGGATCTAAACTCAGGTCACTGTCAGGCTTGATGGCAAGTGCCTTCATCCACTGAGCTATCTGCACAGCTGTCACCAATTCACACTGAGTTCTGAAACATTAGTTACTCAAGCTCCCAGAAAAGGCCTCCTGCTTCGGGTGGTGGGAATGGTCTTGTCTCCCACCCCCTCCCGACCTTCCCTCCCCTCCTCCCCCCATAGCCCTCCACTGCTGTGTCTGGAGGGAGAGCAGAGTGCAATAACTGGATGGAAGCACAGGTGGGCACCGCCTCAGCAGCCTTGCAATGCTAGCTTCTTACTGGACATTCTGACTCTTGGCAATATGGTAAATAGGAGAACCTGTTGTATCTGGTGTGCGTACTGTGTTCAGCTCTTCATTTCTACTGGCAGCTGGACTGCTCAGGACTAGAGGATTGCTTTAAGGTAATTAAGCCTCTGGCCATTTTCAGTTTCTGAGGATTTATGGAAAGTAAGGCACTTGTGTCAAACACAACAAACAAAAATATCAGATGATTTCATGAAGATAAAAACAATAGCTCTTCTAATAAGTAACTAAACTCCTTAAACCATCTGGAAGCTAGAAGCCCAGCGTCTGGTTCTAGCATAGTGTTTTCTCAATCAGTCCTTCCAGAGTCTTTCTAATAAAATACTACTTTCTATGAACAATTTAGCAATTTAAGAGGTAAGGAGTCCCTGAGTGAGCCAGCCACCAGAAAACTGATGGCTGCATTAGATCTTCTGTTAACTTCAAAGACTAGCTATTGAGGCAGACATGTAAAATCCTCTTAGGAACACCTTAGCTTTTATTGCATAGTACATACCAGGGGAGAAATGTGCCTGTTTAACATCATTCACTTGACACATAGAGAAAAACAATAAGGCTCAGGTCCGAGCTGTAACACACCTCATTCTTAAAGAGAAAGTGTCAGTACTCACAATAGAGATTTATGTCCCTATTAGGTGATTCTGTTATTGGCTTAAGGGAGGCACCATCTCTCGCAACAATTTTAGAAGTCCCTGAACACTGCTTTAACCAATTATACTCAAAAGAACAATAATGACTCAAAAAGGAGTAAAAGAGATGCATTCCCACTCATAAGCATTTTCTTCAATCTCAATTTCTTTTTCAGGTGGAATCATCCTCTGCCCTGCTGAATATACAGTTGGTCTTCTACAGTCACCCTAGAAGGGCTGTGGTGAAACAGATCTAAGGGCTGCTGGTATTAGCATTTGGTAGGGACCTTGGAGGAAGGATCAGAAAGCTAAAGAACAAAAACAAAAACAAGAACAACAACAACAAAAAAAAACAGAACATTTTGAGAAAGCCTGGAATCCCACCTATTTCAGAGGTTGAGACAGGAGAATTGCCTATTTAAGGTCAGCCTGGCAAGGCAGACTTAGCAAGGAACTGTTTCAGTGCTCTTGCTTAATAAGTTCCCAGTCTTACTCACCTAGGCCAGAAGGACAAGAGAGGAACAGAGATGCACATACAACTGGCCACTTCTGTAGACATGGGTGGTTCCCAGGAATAAAGCCAGTCTAAGGAAACTGCGGTGGTTTGAATTAAAATGGCTCCCATAGGCTCATATGTTTGAATGCTTGGTTCCCAGTTAGTGGAACTGTTTGGGGTGATTAGGAGGTGTGGTTTTGTTGGAGAAGGTGTGTCAATGGGGATGGGTTTTGAGATTTCAAAAGCCTGTGCCCAAGATGTTCTCTCTCTCTCTCTCTCTCTCTCCCTGTGTGTGTCTGTGTCTGTCTGTCTGTCTGTCTGTCTAACTCTCTCTCTCTCTTCATTCTACCTTTGAATCAGGTTATAAGCTCTTAACTACTGCTCCAGCACCATGTTTGTCTGCTTACTTGTATGCTGTCATGCTCCTCACCACAGTGGTCATAGAGTGCCCCCACCCACCTCTATAAGTTTCTTTGGTCATGGTGTTTCTTCCTTTATAGCAATAGAACGAGAACTAAGAAATCAAAATTGCAAGAATACAACTTGGGTACTGAACATTTTTGCTAATTTTTGTTGATAATCTTAGTGAATAAAGTAGGTGAAAGCCAGCAAGATTGGGTTTCTTGGTATAATTTACACAGGTCAGCTGCCTTCCAAGGAGGCTAGAGATTACATATAGAAGGTTCAAGTTAGTCCTGTGGTATTTCTTTCCATAAAGGAGACACTTTGTCCAATATCATACCAAATACTTAGCCTTTAGCCACAATTTTTCTACTGTTAAAAATCATAATTTGATATCTGATATGCAATTACCCAAATGTTTGGGACTCACAGGTTGAGAACTACTGTGTGTCTCTGTGGGAGAGTTTCTGAAAAATTTAACTGGGGAGAACATGTATCATCCCTTGTCTGGTTCCCCGCACCTATCACCCACAAGGAATAAAAAGAATCAAAGGAGAAAGGTGTGCAGGGCACTAGCATGCATTCATCTCTTTCAGCTCCTCGATCAGATAGAATGTGACTAGCAGCCTCCTACCCCCACCACTGCGGCTTCCCCTCTGTGGAGTGTTCCTTTCAACTGTGAGCCCGAATAAACCCTTCATTTTAGGTTGCTTCTGTCACATATTTATTCATATAAAAAAAGTGACTAATGTGCTGGCTTTAAGGAAATTATTTTCAGTTCTGTACCCCTGGCATGGGTGCATAGGACAAGGCGGACATGTTTCTGTGAGGATGAGGATGCTTGTTTACTCTTTATCCCTCGGGAAGCAGTGCAGTAAATGCAGCTCTGTTTTTCTATAATTGATTTAATTTTCACCAGTTTTCATCCTGCTGAGACGGAAACTCAGGTACTTCAAGTCAAAACCAATTTGAATCCTCTCTTCTTTTCGGGCTGGATTTTGGGGTTTGCTATGAAACCCAGCAGGGAACATGCCGCGTGCTTTCTGTGTTCTCTATGCCTGGTACGGAGGACTCCCCAGCATCGTGCTGAGTCTATTCTCCTAGGATACTCTTTCTAGTCCTGTTTTTCTGAGTCTGATGGTGTGATGGGTTGTGGGAAGTCTGGTTGTTGACTTTCAGGTCCTCCAGCCTGCTGTGCTTATCTCTGGTTCCTACCTGTAGGGCTCCAAGGAGTGGGGCTCCTTTAGGGTTCCTCGGTGGGCATAATTATCTTGTTTTCTCCAATTCATTTTTCCTCTCCATTTGGAGGAGTCCTCTCTACTCCAAGGGTTTTATGGAGCAAGGCTCAACTGTGCTGATCTAATCTGTTTCTTCCAATTTGTTCCCTTAAGCTTGGACTGCATTGGTAACCGTGGGATTGGCTGATGAACTCCTGGTAAGTGATTATTCTATTATTTCCATTTGCAGATGTGGTTGAAATTTTTATGTAAAAAAAAAAATGGTAGTTTTTGTTTTCTAAAATGCAAATGACTGACTTGGATTTTTAGGTTCTTTTGTGAAAACAGCCTCAAAGGGCTAGAATTCTGAAAGGGCAAGGATCTCAGGGGCAACAAAGAATCTCTGTGTGTGTCAGTGTGTGGCTCTGTATCTCTCTGAGTCTGTCTGCCTGTCTCTGTCTCTATCTCTGTCTCTGACTCTCTCTTTGCGTGCACGCATGTGTACCTGTGTGAGTGCACATACAGGCTCTGCCTTTTGACTCTAACATGAGAGAGGAAATTGTCCTCATCTTTGCTCTTCCTCAAAGGCATAGGATTAAACATTGCCTGTTTGCTGCCATGAATCCTTCGGAGCTCTCCTGGGAAAGCTCATCTGTCAGGGGCTTACAAGCCTGTTCAGTCCTGCCTTCTACTTGCTAGTTGTTGAAGAGAAGTGAGCTGCCATGGCCAATTGCCTGTGTCCTTTGGGTATTTCGTGTGACTTCTGGAAGCTGAGGCTTCTTTTCTCCTTCCCTGGGGAATGGGAAGCTGCATTCCCGCTTCTATTCAGAACTTCTAGAGATGCTGTCATTTCTATAGAGACCACATCTCATAAGCAGCGACTCTATAAGATGTTTTGTAATGACAGGGGACTCTAGCTTTGGGAATGAAATGAATTTTTTCCCCCTGATGTAAATGGGCAGGACTAGTAAGATCAGAACGTCAGTGTAGATAAGGGGTAGAGGCCTCTTACTTTGCTTATGTTCTTCTTGGCTGGGTCTGTTGCTTTGTTTTTACAGTCTATAGATCTTGTGTACTGTCTGGCCAGTGTCTAACCTCTCCTTTGCTGGGTATTTCCTTTAATGTTGTAGGCCTCCTACCCCTTGCTGGGAGCTGGGAACACAGGGACAAGTCATCTGTGGGAAGCACTGGTGGGTCTGCAGGGGCCACATGAAGCCATTGTGTCAGAGCTGTGCCCCTCCCAAAACCGCATTTACCAACACTGCTGCCAACTTCCGGCTCTCAGCAGGTCTCACTTGCTGCTTTTCCTCCAAGGACTGGTCTGGGGGCAGTTGGACTTAATGTTTCCACCCTTCATGCTAACCATGCTGCCACTATCAAGGCATGCTGACTATGGACTGTGGAATTGCAGTCAAAACTTGGAGTCAGACTCTGGAAGTTTGAACCAGCTCTGACTACTGAGTTATCTTAATCAAACTTTTTTTCTTGCCTCCTGCAGATCATCACTCTGCTGGCTGTGGAGGTCACAGAGATGTTATATATTTTGTTGCAGCAACAAGACAAATAGCTAATACACCACATACTTGGATAGAGGCTTTCAAAGCCTTCCAATGGTCCTATCATCTTCTGTAACCTGAGCTCTGGTTTTGGGTCAGAAGTTTGTGGGACATTGAAAAAAGAGGGCCGTGTGATGAGGTCTAGAGGTGTGTGAAAGGGGCTGCTTATGAAGCAGAAGGAGTTTGCATTCAATAAAGTTGGTGCCAGGGATAACTTAGATCTACTTGGCCAGCAGCCAGGGTAGAGAGGTATAGAGGGAATTTCAGTTACTCTGCCTCCACATACAACTCAGATGAGGAGACAGGTCTTCTACCCTTCATGACCTAAAGTCTTTAATGATAGAATAAATTGCCATCTGCTTGATTTTTAAGTGAACACTTCTGTATCAGCTTTTGCTTCAAATGTCCTAGATTCATAGATCCAGAGCTGACAGCAAAGAAGAGCTTCCGTGTGTCTTAAATTCTAAGCCTTTTAATTTAAGAGACACCAAGGAAAAGAAGAATGACAGCTTTTGAATCTGCACATGTTCTTTTTTTTTTTAATTTAAGGAAATAGATACTTCTTTTATATTTATGAGTGCTCTGTTCTCATGCACAACAGAAGAGGGAATCAGATTCCGTTAGATGTGTTTGTGAGCCACCCTGTGGGTGCTGAGAGTTGAGGTCCTCTGGGAGAGCAGACAGTGCTCTTACCCTCTGAACCATCTCTCCAGCCCGTGAATCTCTGCATAGTTTATGCAGACATACATACTGCAATCATTATGCTGTATTACAGGTGAGGAAACTGAGGCTGCAATAGCCTGTAAGATTTTCTGGGGTCGTTTGGTTATAGAGAGATAATTCAAGTATGTGAACATAGCCCCTCTAGCTGCACAGCACCATGCTTTCCCCTCTGTGATCATAGGGCATTTTACCAGCCAGTCACGTTCCGATGTCTGCTTAGAGCACATGTGAAATACAGCTCATCTCCAGTGTGGCCATGAGGCATCAATCTTAGTTCTTTTGTGTCTTTCCAGTTTGGCTATGAGAGAACAAGCACATTCATCAGGGTCGACTGAGACCACGATTAAGTGAACTGACTGTGAGCCTTGGGTTTACAGATGTAGGTGGGTCTGACCTTGGCAGTGAGGGGGCTCATAAATGAAACTATGACATCCATAACTTTGAGATGCTGTGATTTACATCTGCGTGTAAATGAGAACCCTTTAGCTATAGTCTGCATAGGCAGCAAACTGTTGAAGACACGAACCTCCTGTGTTGAAATGGATGTGGTGACAATGTCTGCTTACTATGTGCCAGAAGCACCACTCAGATGTTTAAATGTCATCTCTACATGCTACACAAGAGCATGGTGAAGTACATGTTGGCATACCTATTATAGAGTTCAAGGTTGGAGATCCTTTTGATGGGGTTTTATAGCTGGTAAATAAAAATATTGACACTTAAGCATTTGGATTTGGTACTCAAGTCTGTGTACTTTCACATCGATTCTTGCTTCCCAGAATATAATCTCTTCTGGGTAGCATCACCTGGGAGTTTGTGAGAAATCCAGCATCCCAGGTTTTACCCTAGACCTACTTGGTGGGCATCTGCATCTTAACAGGGTCTCCAAGTGATGCTTGGGCATATGGAATTTCAAGGCACTGGTCTGAGTTACATTATCTCAATTTCTTTCTTTTAAGGTCTTGATTCAATCCTGATTGCCACTGAGCATGACTAGAACAGTCTTAGAGAAGTGTTCTTAGTTCTCCTGGTGGAGAATTCTTCCAGTTTTTTAGATACTCATTAACGACCTTAGATGCAGCCAGACCTGTGATTCTCTATGTGGCCAGCAGGTGGCACTGGTGGAATCTCTCCCAGCATTTCTATAGAGGCCTCTTTAAAGCAGTGAAGGTGGTCGCTCAGACCTGGTCATAGGCAGGGTGCAATGCATGGATTACAAATGTCACTGGCCCAATGTGAGACACATCCCATAGGCAAGCACCAGTCTCTAACAGATTAATATTGATGATGCTCTGTTATGCTTGCAGACAGGAGCATGTTGTCTTCTGAGAGGCTCCACCCAGCAGCTGACTCAGACAGATAAAGACACTCACAACCAAACAGTGACTGGAGCTTGGGGACTCTATAGAAGAATGAGAGGAAGGATTGCAGGCCCTAAAGAGATAAGAACTCCACAGGAAGACCAACAAAGTCAACTAACCTGTACCATTGGGGATCTCAGACTCTGAACCACCAACCAAAGAACGTACATGGGCTGGACCTAGGCCTCCCCACTCATATGTAGCAGATGTGCAGCTTGACCTTCATGTGGGTCCGGAACAACTGGAGCAGGGGGGCTATCCCAAAAGCTGTTACCTATATGTGAGATATGTTCTTCTAGCTGGCCTGCGTTTTCTGGCCTCAGTGGGAGAGGATGTGCCTAACCCTTCAGAGACTTGAAGTACCAGGGTGGGGAGAATACCCAGGGCCCCTCCCCCCCCACTTACTCAGAAGAGAAGAGGAGGGGGGATGGGGGAAGGGTTGTGGGAGTGGATAACCAGGAGAGGGACAGTGAGCTGGATGTAAAGTGAATAAATAAAACCAAAACCAAAACCAACAACAACAAAAAAGCCAACCAACCAAACACTACAACCATCACCACCACCACCACCACCACCACTACCACCACCACCAACAAATGTCACCACGGGGGCACATTTTGCTTTGCAGCACTGTGGCACAGAGGAAAGGAGATTTTTTGTCAATGTCTGTGTTTCCAAGAAAGTGGTGTAAATAATTTCAGGGGAAAACAAAACCACCCATGATGCACTGCTGCTGAGTTGCAGTCTTGTGCTTAGTCTCAGGAAGACAGGCAGCAGGGGGCTGGCTACTAATGTTTACTTTGCTGCTTATTCCATCAGAACTTTGGGTCTTGGGTTGGTATCCTGCCTCTGAGAAATCAAGAATAGAAGCTTGCTTCAAAGTTCTTTTAAGTTACAACATTCCAATAAGTCATAATTAGGGAAATCTCTCTGTTAAAATGTGCACAGATCAACATGCCCAAACTCATCTAGTTAATAACTTGCATTTTCTTTCTAACTCTATAACATAGAGAAAAGTGAATTTGAGGGAGACAAAGATGGCTCAGTCAGGGAAGTGCTTGTTGTACTGAGTTTGATGTCCGTTGCCCATGTTTAAATAGACAAGCAAACAAAACCAGAAATGGTGTGAAACAGCATAGGCTTATCATTCTAGCAAAGGGGAACATGGAGACAAGAGGACCACTGGACTCACTGGCAGGGCAGTCTAGTGAAGTGGACAGCTTCAGGTCAGTGATAGACCATGCCTCAAAAATAACATGGAGAACGATTGAGGAAGACGTCTGATACCAGCCCTCACATATGCACCCCTGCCCACACATGTGCACCCCTGCACACACATGTACATACCTGCACACACATGTGCACACATGAACACTCATACAAAGATACAAAAGAGTAAGTATAGAAAAGTAAGAAAAAGGAAACATGAAATAAAACAACTAAAAAATCCCCTAAATCCCAAAATTCTGGTAGCATGAATAATACCTTTACTAAATAACTGGCTAACGCATTCTTACAGGATTGCCATATTCTTTTTCTTTTACTTTGAGACAGGGTCTATGTAGCTCTGGCTGTCCTAGAACTTACTGTGTGGACCAGAATGTCTCCAACTCACAGAGACCCACTTGCCCTTGCCTCCCAAATGTTGGGGTTAAAGGTGTGTGCCACCACACCAGGCCCGGGTTCCCATCTTTCCACAGTTCTCTTTTGGAATTCATATGCTTTGGTGATCTTTCCACATTAATTGCCACTGAGTGATATTTTAATACAAAGGATCAAAAAGGTTAGTTTTCTCCTCCTTTAATGTCGATCCCCATTTCTATGTCTTATTTTGAGAGTTGGGATTTGGAAACTGTAGAATTTCAAATATAGTCTCAGTGTTGCTAGCATTATGAAAGAGTGCTCTTCAAATACAAAACCCGAACCACTGTATTTCACCCTGTTTCCACCAACAGAGCACAACCACAGTGCGTCTGTAACTTCATGGTCTGTATTATTGAGTGTATTTTTTTTTTTTTTTGAGTGCATTCTTGAAAGAACTCCCATTTCAACTAAATGTCAGAGAGAATTCTGGCTGTTGCCATTAATCGTATATATTTTATAATTTGAAGGATTTCCCCCAGGTAAACACCATGTGTTTCAAACCTTCTGATTTCTTCACCCCCTCATTAAATTCTGCGGGCAGCTACACTGAAGCACGTTCCTAGGGAAACAGAAATGGTAGCCCTACACAGCCACAACAGATCGTCACGGGAGCCAGAGCCTAGCGTGTATTATTATGTGGGTACTATTTTCATTGCTGCTCGTTTGTCTTTTAGCTGTCTAAAATCAGGGCTGTCCACTGCAGCAAAAGGATTCTGAGCGGCAGGGGGCAGCACAAACCACTAACAAAGGCTGAGCAAGGCTTGAGCCTGTAGTTAAGCTTCCTGGTAGAGATGGTGGGTAAACTTTCACAGCTCACATTTTCTTCTACCTCTCCTGAGCTGATTCCAAACATCACCCGGTGTTACTTGCGTTCTTTGTTCTCTGACCGCTTTCCTCACCACAATCCTGAAGCCTGGAACATCCTTAAAGTGGGTTTGGGATGGGAACAGGTAACTTGTACATTTCCCTCTCACTTTTAAAGTGAAGGTTTAGTCACCCAGAGAAACATTGATTAGCTAGGTCTGGCCTCTTGCTGGTGCTGGTGATTTTCTGCCCCTGTCCTTTCCCTGATTTTGGAACTGGTCATACTTATGAGGATGTATCAAGTCAGATGAAGAATGAGGTCAATTGAGACAATGCAATTTTGAGGAGTCAATCTGAGCAAACAGATTCGGAAAGCGGCAGCTCCAACCAGAAGCCATCCAGGAGCATCACAGTGGATATCCTAGGGGTTTTTTGTAGGGCAAACATGGATGGGAAGTGGGGGAAGTAGCTGATTGGTTACATTCCACAGCTGGCGTGTCCATCTAGCCCACCGGACCATTCCTAGTTAATTATACCTCTGCTGACAGATTATGATTGATTGAGCTCAAGTTCTGTTTCTCTCTAATAGGGATTTACAAGAAATATTTCAAGGTGTTGCTTATGCCTGCAAATCAAGCAGTTAAAGTTGCTTCAGGGAGCGTGTTAGTCATCTCTCCAGCACGGTAACAAATACCGGAGATAGTTAACCGCATAAGGAAAAGGCTTATAGTGGCTGTGTTTTGGTGCTTTAAGGTGTCTCTGATTGTGGTGCTGGAGACAGGGAAGCATGTCCTATCTAGAGAGCATGACAAAATAATTCCCTGTGCCCTAGGATAGGATGTGAAAGGAAAATGAGAAGAAATCGGCCCTACCCCAAGACACACCCCAGTAACTCCAAGGTTCTCCACTAGTCCCTGTCTCATAAGGGTTCAGTCATTTTCCAATGCTTCCACACTGGGGGGGATGGGCAGTATTTAACCTTTAAGCTTTGGAGGCAATTTTAAAGATAAATTCTAGTAAGAATGATTAGCCTTGCCTGGTCAGAGACTCTCTGGCTTGCTTTCTATTTTAATTTACTTTGATAATTTTATAGGGCCAATGACCCAGGTTCTTTAGAAAATAAATGACATGCAGGTAAGAGTGCACACATGCATGTGTGTGCATGTGTGGGTTGGTATTGTGAATACATGTGTATGTGTGTTTGCATGTGTGTGCTAGTGAGTGTGGTTGTTGTGTTCCATGTGTGTATGTATGCTGTGCATGCATGTAAGTATGTGTGTGCGCACACATTTGTCTTGTAGCAGGAACTTTTATATTAAAAAAATTGTAAAAGAAAGGTACAATATGTAAACTGAGTCTCTTTCTACAAAATGTAAAACGAAAGTAAGGTAAACCCAGGTACAGAATGTAGACATTTTCTGGAAAGCTGGGGTTGTTGCATGTCTATTTTAAGCTTTTCACCATTTTTGGTAGGGTAGACAAGGAGATGAGAAGAGAAATGAGACATGTAGCCTTCCTCTTGACAAGGATTCCTGTCGTCTACTCTTGAGCACATTACCCTGTGTTGTCCTTCATGTGTCCCCTATAGCTGGATAGGGAATTTTAGAGTAATAGCCATTTACTGAACCTTAATTCAAACTCTCACTAGATCACATCCAACCATATTGACCACACTGACAAAAATTCCTTAGTACCAATGAATTCCCAGACCATGTTTAACCAATGTTTGTGACACAAGTGTCCTTTTCTGCAGTCAATTCAAATCAGTGTTCATAAAATGACCAGGACTACAATCAGTTCTAGAGCACTTGACTAGCACTTAGTTGAGCCAAAGATGGGGTAGGGGGAGCTTAGATATGCAGCAACCCCGGCTTTCCAAAAATAGCTACACATTGTATCTGAGTTTACGTTACTTATTTCTCAGGAACTCTCTTTCACTCCTTCCTGTTCATGATGTTTCAGCTTTCCTTGATCTGGGCTGGACTCTGATCTCATTGCTGTTCTTTCAATGAACAACTACTGGACTCCTGAGTTTGCAGGCTCTTATTGCTTACAGGTCAGTGATTGGCCCCGTGTTCATCTTGCCAACCGGACAAGCTAAGTTAAGTGTGTTGTCTGCTTTATCCTTTATGGCCAGGAGAAACTTACCAACTGAAAAACACACAGGTCCCCCAAACCTTATTTTGAAAACTCTATTTACAAAGATAGGGCTATTCAGTGTAAGGGCAGTTCTGATGCTCAGGTCCTGTTTCCCAATTGGTTCTTGATCTGCCAGTAAAGAAAGCCATGGGTCAATTGCCACACAGGCCACTTCTACAGGTGCTCGGTCAAGGATGTTTTCACAGGGGCTAGACAGAGCTAGCCACTAAAGTTCAGGGCAGGCGGGAGGAGCAGAGCTAAGAGTCCTGGTAAGGGCGCATTTTCCAGGTAAGAGGTGGTAGTGCTCAGCGACTGTGTCTAAATGCAAGTTGCAAAGGATTAACTGGGTGAGCGATCGATCTTCTTTATCAGTGGATTCAAGGGAAGCTGGGTGGGGGCTGGTAGCATGGCCCTTTCCCAGAGCTTAGGTGGGGGTAGCAAAAAACGACAGGCAACAATTTAGAGGCAGGGATCCTAGAGGATCTGTGAGCAGAAAGAGTACAGGAAGGGATCCTGAAGGACAAGGAGCAGTGAGAATTTACTGTATCATGACCCATCTTTTCTGAGATGCTTGGATATTGGAAAGGACTGACTTTGACAGAAAGATGCCAAAAGAGAAAGGGGACAGAAGGGGAGGGAAGGATAGGCAGAGGGGACGGGAGAAGAAGGGGAAGAAAAGAGTGGGGTAGTAAAAGGGAAGGGAATGGGGAAGAAAGGTTGGAGGTTGTCATTTTTTTTTTTTTTTTTTTTACCTCAGAGTAGAATTTCCTGGGGTAGGGAGGACTAAATTTCAGCTCGGTTGACTCATGAAAATTAATTAAACCATAGCCCCTGGTGAACGGGTGATGGAGTTCCTCCCTCCATCCCCTGGATCCATCCAGACGATAACAACTCCAGGCAAAGTGGGGAATCACTGGGCTGTGGCTCTCTTTTCCTCTCTCCAGAACTTGGATTGCATGGAGCCATTTATAATGCCACCAGCTGTTTCCTGTTAGCTGTACCAACTAAAAGAACACACTTACATGTTTTACTTATGTAAAATACAGTCAATAGTCTCAGTAATGAGTGAAGGGAGAATTTTAAAGCTGTATTTTTTTGGGGGGGGGGGAGAAAAAGGCGAATAGGATAGGGTGTCATATCCCAGGGGAAATTTAGAGGCATAGCCAGAGGCTTTCTGAAGAAGAACAAGGGGCTAGGTAATCAAGTCACATTGCTTGGGAAGAGAAGAGAACGAGGAAGAGATAGTGCTCAGGGTGGCTGGGAAGAGAGCAAACAAGAGAGGAGGGAAGGATTCTTAGGTTGTGCAACTAGCATTGGGATTTGTAGTTGAAGGAAGCCTAGGAGGAGTAGCTGCCTACCTGCCACCTCCCTCCATTTCAGGACAAAGTGGCCTCCCCTTGGCATGGATGCTCTCCTAGAACACAGATGAAGCTCTCTGTATTATAGCTGCTCTTATTTAGAGGATAAGTCATGGTGGGTATGGCTGGGAGGGAAGAGGGCAAACATGGGGGAGATTAGAGCATCTATGAGAAAAGAGTGCACTAGCCAGAGTGCTGCCCCTCTCATATTCCCACATCAAGGAACTTCTTCCAAGCCTCATGTAACTGACTACTCTCAGCTCTAAGTGACCAGAAGCTGGGAAAAACTACTTACATAATGCTTACGGCATATAAAATGACATGTTTTTTTTTTTTTTTTTTTTTTTTTTTTTTTGTTGTTGTTGTTATTGCTTGTTTTGTTTTTCTTCCTAATAGTCATTCTGCTTAGAGATTCAGCTCATGAGGAAGCCAGATCTATCTCTGGCCTTTCCATAGATAAGAGTCCTAAGACTTGAATGCTCCATGGACTCCTCCTCCTCCTCTTCCCCCTCTTCCTCTTTTTCTTCCTCCTCTCCTTTTCCCCTTGGTTCCACTAACAATGCCCCTGTTTATTTAGGAAGTCACTAGGATGCTAGTTACAACACCTCTTCCTCTTGACCCTTGTTAGGTGTTCCTTCTCACTATGCCCTCGTTCTTCTTGAGGGAACTGGGCTAGAGACAGGTTGTAGGCCTACTAGGAACCAAAATCCAACCCATACCCTGTTCTTTAGCTAACTAGAAGGGGTTGGGGTAAAGTTGTCTCCACTAGTTGTAGCTGAAGCTTCAAATCCCTCACTTTTGGCCTCATGTTCCTGTCAGATTCCCAGCAGAGCTTTAAGAAGCACAGTGATTGGCTCTGAGCTCAGGATTCTTGTTTAATTGGTCTGGATTCAGGCTGTGTACCCAGCCTTAAAAGTTCCAGGTGATTCAATCTGCAGCCAAGGTTGAGAGCTACTGCCAACTCAATTCCTCTTCATTACGAATAGAGAAGTTTCACAGCCCAGCTCCCTGTAGAGATCGGGCAATTAGTTAGCATCAAGGCAGGATGCCAAGCTCCCCACCTGGCCATATCCAGGTCTTCAAAACCTTGTCCATAATGAAAGTGTAGCTAAATGTGCCTTTGGGGCAACATGAGACCACTCATCTCTGCTTTTGAAAACAAAAAATGTACCCACATCACAGCAAAGGCAGCCCAAGCCCAAGATCACAAGACCTATATTGTCTTTTGGGGGCACAAATCAAGGTTGTGCCTAAATGAAGTTGTGGCAGATTTATATATATAAAAAAAACCACCATGGTATTGTGTTGGTTGATTTGTCCACACTGACTTGTATACCCACCCAATAAGGGCAGGTGTTATGTCTGTGACTTTTCTGCTATTACTTCCTAGGATACAGTGAATTGTTGGAAAAACTGTGAATGAGTGGATGGGTGGGTCAGTAGGTTTATGTGTACATGGATGCATTTGTGGACAGATAGTAGGTGTGGGAAGACAGTGGATGGATGAGTGGGTACATGTATGTGTGGGTAGATGTTGGCTGGGTAGATAGGTGGATGTGTAGGTGGATAGACATGTGGGTGGATGGATGAATAGATGTAGATAAGTGTATGAGTGGGTAGTTGGATAGGCGGATGGATAGGTGGGCAAATGGTTGGATAAAGTATAAGTCAGAACCACTGTCTCCTGAACCACTGTGGAAAACCAGCTTCATTAGTTCCTTTCAAAAGTGGATACTGGCAAGGAATACCTGTAAGCAGAGAAACTCCTAAGTTCAACCTTTACAAGGATTGGAATCAAGTACCTCACTAGTGCAGTAGGTAGTATGTCAGTTCATGAAACGGCTAGCTTTGGAGGGCACAGGTAAGTGTTATTTTACCTATTCATATGGTCACAATGTAAGATTTTATGAGTATCTGCCAGATCAGCCTCTCCATCTTGTGGCACTCAGACTCCATGACTAAAGACCAGAAAGGAAGCACATTCTTCAGAAAACCATCAGCTTCAAAGAGTGACCTTTTAGACACAATGCTTTATAAGAGAAGAAATAAATACTGCAATGAAAAGGATGAGGCTTTCTTTCATTCGTCCCTTTTCAGCTGTCTTTATTCCTAGAGAGAACAACTTGAGCCGCTGTTTATCTCTTCATGGTACAGGGCTTCCATCTGCAAGCTGTACAGAAGAGTCCTCTAGGTGAAAGAGACTTCTGAGTAGTTTGGGGGTGGAGCAAGGTGGAGTGGGAGGCCTTGAAATTGATGTTACCAACTGTCTTGACTTGGTTCCATTTCTTATGGTTCTAATCAGCAGGCAGGGCCTGCTGGCTTCTTCTCTGTCTTCTTTGGGGATAAGCAGATGTTTCCATAAAGCACTACCCCTGAAGAACAGGGCTGGTGGGTCCACATACACTTCAGGGACCACGTCTTGGAGATGGCCGGTTCTTTTTCTTGTCCTGTGGAAGAGGTTTCACATCCTAGTGTGGGGTAGAGGGGTGAAGAGCTCAGGAAGGACTCTCATGGTAGCCGTCTATTTGACAAGCCTGAACGGCTTGAACCACTTCCCTGTGTAGGGAGTAATCCCATGGACTCCTGCTCTTAGACTTTATCATAGATCATAAGCTTATCTGTGATTCTTTTATTACAACAAAATATTTTTGAAATGTCAACTGATAAAGAGAAAAGACTTACTTTACCTTACACTTCTGAAGGTTCTAGATAGTGAATGACAGGATCCATTGCTTTTTAGTCCCTGATGTTGTACGTGAGAAGTTGGGACAGCATATTGTGGCAGAGTATATGGCATGCTAAAATTGCACATATTACCACCAGAATACAAAAGGGAGAAGAGACTGGTTTACTGTAATCCTCTTCCAGAGCACATTTTCAGTGACCTAAAACCTCCTAGGAGCCTCCATCCCTTAAAGGTTCAACCACCTCTCAATAGTGCCAAGCTGGGAACTGAGATTGGGGCATATTTAAAATCCAAACTATAGCACCACCCTCTGGAAGAAATAGTCCCCTCCCTGTCTGAGGAAGTGGGCATGAGCTTATTATAAGTGAGATCAGGGAGATGAGTATGTCCTCTCTCCTGCTCAAAGGGGTAAGTGGTATATAAATACCATCATTTTGTTTCCAGGCTCCATGTAATTATAAGGGGGAACTAAGTTCAAGGTCTCAGGCCTTATGGGAGTTCAGGACTCCCAAATAGCTCAGGACTTCCATTCAGTTTCTGTTGTAAAGAGACAGTTGTCTGAGTCCAGCCATCTGAAGGATAACTTCTCCACTTGCTGGTAGGTTAAACATGCTCCCAGGCCCATGGAATAACTCCTATCCTGATTGGTGGAAAAGTGTAATAATAACTTGGCACAGTTTGTGGCTTGCAAAAGCTTAAATATTTTTGTGATATTTTGGCTCATGGTTACACTTCGGCTCTAGAGTCTGTTTTGTGGCCCTGATCAATCAGTAACAGTTTAATTACAATAATTTTTTTGTCATCTGCATTGACCTGGTGTTTGAGTTATATTGCACTTAAGTAAATTCCCTAATAATCTGAAGGGTTGAACTTTCCTTGCTGGAAGCCTGCTTCTAGCACACAAGCCTTTTCAAATATTAGTGATTATCCTGGAAGCCAAGGGCAAAGACAGACATCTTGTGCCATAAAATTAAATTAATTACTAAACAATATCCACATGGAGATGCCACATAAATGTTTGCTAGATGAATCTGGGAATCAGTGAAAATCTCCAAAGGGGAACTAATGTGGCTGGAAGACCTTGATGAAGGGCTGTAGCAAAAGCCAGGGGCAAGGCAAAGAAGGTTCTAGAACCTCGGAGAAAAAAAGTCTGAAGAGGTATGTAGGACACTGAGTAGTGTGAGCCAGTGTGGCAGGAGGGAACTAGATGGTTTGGGAGTCTAGTGAAAGTGTCATCATGATGTAATGGCTAAAGCTGTCAAAATATTAACATAAGAGTTTGAATACAAGAAGAGTTGAATGATTGAATGGCATTCAGTGGGGGTGTGCAGTGTGTATTAGACTTATGATTGCATTGCTCACAGAGCATTAGGAGAGATGCTCTCCTTTATTATCTGCATGTTGTCAAATTGCCAACATTAGTGAGCATTTAATATGAATTAGGGTTGATACTCACATTATGCAAAAGACTGCATGAGATTTTTTAAATTAAATTATCTATATTACAGAAGAGACATTGAGTCTTTGTGTGTATATTTGTGTGTGTGTGTGTGTGTATAGAATGCATACGTGTATGCTCACATGTGAATGGATGCACATGTGTGCAAGGGTGTATGCACAAGTGTTTTCTGTTTATACAGACAGCAGAGCTTGAGTTTGTGTCTTCTTGATTGCTTTCCACTTTATTTTACAGAGACAAAGTCTCTAGTTCAATCTGTAGCTTCCTGTGTTGCTTAGTCCAGCTAGTCAATTTGGTTCTGGGAACCTCTAACTCTGCCTCCTGAGTGCTAGGATTATAAACAGGTTGCCATGCCAACACAGTTTTTGTGAGTGCTGGAGATCTAGTCTTTATGCTTCTGTGGTAGGTACCTTATACATGAAAACATCTCCCAGAACTTGAGCATTGAGTCTTAAAAAGGTAATGCAACTGGACCATGTAGGTTGACCTAAATTCATGCCACATTTACCCAGCTCCAGGGTTGAGGATAGGCTGTCTAGGTTACACTGTGACTCTGGGAGTTGGACACTAAGAGAGGAACAAGGAGTCCTTAGTGAAGATCAGAGGTACTATTTTGTTTGTTTGGTTTTGGTTTTTCAAGACAGGGTTTCTCTGTGTAGCCCTGGCTGTCCTGGAACTCACTCTCTAGACCAGGCTGGCCTCGAACTCAGACATTCTTCTGCTTCTTAATCCAGAGTACTGGGATTAAAGGCATGTGCCACAACCACAACAAAATGGCTCAAAGGTACCATTTTAAGGCAGATGTACATCCATTCTGTGTAGTGAAAAGAACAGAGTGAGGATCATGTGGGGTTTACTGTAAAGATGATTTCATTTGTCACTGGGATGCTTTCCCAATACTCAGCGTTGCCTGTGACTCCCAGTAATGTAGATTTGTGACAGGACTGGTCAGCCATGGGTGTGTTCTCTTTCCAGTTCAGTCTCTTACTCCTTGCAAATGACAGACTGCTTCTGGGGATGGGGTTCTTTTTCATTTGTACTTTCTGGGCCATCAGGTATAATTAAAATAATGAAGTCCCCAATACCTCTCTCATCCAGGAAGATATTCCCATGTCCTCAGTTTCCTTGACTACAAATCATAAACTCAATAAGCTGCATTGTGATGTGTACATAGTGGCTGTGGCCCCATGGACTTCTATTGAGCTCTGATTATGACTAGGTGTGTGTGGGGTAGGTACAGCCCAACAGCACAGTGAGACACCTAGGTATCCTTATTCCTCTTTAGAGGCAAGAAGACTTCAGGAATTTGAGGTTGAAGAGACAGGCTTCATTCAACATGGCGACAGAGTTGACTCATTAATGCCCATGCATGACTGTGATCATATCCTAATGTCACAGGTTTTTAAATTTTTTAAAAAAATATTTATTTTTGTTTTATGTGCATTGGTATTTTGCTTGCATGAATTTCTGTGTGAAGATGTTGAATCCCCTGGAACTGGAGTTACAAACAGTTGTGAGCTGCCACATGGGAGCTGGGAATTAAACCCAAGTTCTCTGTAAGAGGAGCCAGCAAGTCCTCTTAACTACTGAGCCATCTCTCCAGCCCTATTTTTTTTCTTAACTGTTCAGTTTCATGGGAAAACTGCCTTGTCAACCTTACAGCTCATTAACAAGATTGTGTAAGTCTCTCCACAATCCATTGCAAATAAATGTCTCTGTTGATATTTTGGTGAGGATCCAACAGCAGACAGGAGGAATGACAAGGTTCTTTTCCAAATGGCAGCAGCAGGCTGTAGAGACGGACATCCTACCCATGCCTATAGCTTCTAGTGTTAATGCAGAACCCGATACACCCAGAGCTAAGCATGCAAGACACACACCAAGTATGGAGCTCATAATAACCTGAGAGTTCAGATTCATGCTTATTAATTGGTTTTGGCTAATGATACCTTGTCTGGAACCAACTTGCTGTTAGGATTACAGAGTGTGTCTTGAATAATCCTATATGATGTTCCGTTTGGGGGTTTCTGAGGCTGATGCCACAACTCCTGTTTTGTAGATGAGAAAACAAAGATCCGGAAAGGTTGAGCCAAATGCCCAGGGTAAAAAAAAAATCAATTAGAAAAACAGAGGCCCCTTTGTGGATTCAGCTGCTTTTTCCAAGGGCCTGACTCTTCCAAGGACAAGTGGTATACTGACTGCAAGCCCAGAGAGGGGGCCTTCCCCTGGCCCCAGAGTGAGTAGGGTGAGTTGGAGGAGAAAAAAGAATGGGACCAGAAACAATTGAGTTTCTTAATGTGCACAAGTGATTATCCTAAGGTTCTAAGCCAATCACAGCATCTTCTGCTTGCCCATGCAAGGAGGAAAATGGGTTATTGAAAGTATATACAGTGTTACCGCTATACAAAGGCAGGCATTTGGAGTGATTTTACTGCGAATAGCTGGCAGCTCAGCAGTGAAATTGCAGCTAATTAATTTTTCCTGACTGTATGGAATCCTCTTCCCTCCTAATCCCCTCTCTGCTCTTTGCCAGATGAATGAGGGGGCTGTGGATAAAAATGACATCCGCTACTTTTGAAGTAGCTTCTCTGTGTGACTGTTTGGCATTTACCCCACAGCCCACCCCAGGTTTCCAAGCATCAGCGTTTGCTTCATATGCAGCCTGGGTGGAAAGTGAGCTGGAGGCTTGTGAGGTTTCATTCACTTCTAACAGAACTCCAGAGAAGTGAAAGTAAAGGGTCTGCAGGAGGAAAGATATGGGGGTTGAGTCTCACTGTGCAAATTTAATGGAGAAATTTAGGGACTTTCCTTAGAACTGGAAAGGTTTTAAGAAGCCATCTATTCTGTTTTATCTTGGTGCCTTCTTATAAAAAGAGACAATACTTATTCAGTTTATACAGAGACCTGGAAACCCGACCTGGAAAAGAGATCTTGGGCAAGGACCCATGGGGCTATTGCCCAGTTCTTATTAAGAACTTACAGTTAACTTCTGAGAATGACCTGTGGTTATAGAGAGGCAGCATAGCATCCTCTCCAAGCTATTTAAACTCAAACTGACACACCAGATGCTCCGACTCATGGAGAAACTCCTGTTGGTTTAATGCTGGGATCTCAGCCTTTATTGTTGCTTGTACTCAGATCACAAGGCTTTCAAGGCAAGCACTTATACCCACTAAGCCATCTTATTGGCCCTAACCCTGTGATATTAGTACAACAGGAAATACATCTTTGGATTCTGCCCTGGGCTGCTAGTATAGGCTTCTAGAATCTGTAGCATTCCATGATTTGAGTAATTTGAGTGAAATAAATATTTAATAGAGTAAGTATCAGTCAAACATCCCTAATGCTAATGAGATGACTCTTAACGGGTCTTTTGGTGGCTCTAGGAAAGAGTGTAGTTGTCAGAGAAACAAACCATAAGACTACAGGTTTGGAAAGTTCAGCTCTATCTCTTAACCTTCAGGAAGTATAAAGGGTCTGAAGATTGAGCTTAGTTACCAATGATTTGTTCCAGTGATGTGAGCAATGATTTGTTCAGTTGTTCCTTACATGCTGAGAATTCTATCAAACTCCTAAACTATGGTGTCTGAAGAGCTTCCAGACTGGTGGACATATGGAGAAGGTGGAAGAACACTTCATCTGGAGAAGTCATGTGAGCCTCGAACCGCTTCTTCCTTATCTTGCCATGTATATCTTACATTATATTCAATTGCTCCCGGGTTTTATCCTTTTCAATAAAAAAATGTATGTGTATGTGTGTGTGTGTGTGTGTGTGTGTGTGTGTGTGTGTGTGTGTCTGTGTGTATGTGTGTATGTGTGTGTGTGACTGGAGGCACACACATGCCAGAACAGACATAGAGATCAGAGCAAACTCAAGTGTCTGTCTTTACCTTCCACCTCACTGGAGTCAAAGTCTCTTGTTGCTCATCCCTGAACATTCGAGGTTATCTGGCTCATTAGCTTTAGCTTCCAGGGAGTTTTCTATTTCTACTTCTTGTCTGGCTATAGGAATGCTGGGTCACATATCTATGTCAAGATATTTGACTATCTGGGGTTCTGGAGATCTGCATGACAAGTGCTTTACCTACAGAGACAGCTCCTCATGCCGATAATGTGTATACTATATAATAAACTGGTAATATTAAATACATGTTTTTCCTAAATTCTATGAACCATTCCAAGAAATTATGGAGCCTAAGGATGAGGTATTGGGAACCCCTCCCCAAACTTTATAATTCACTGTCAGATTACAAGTGGACTAGGCTTTTGAGTGCTATCAGAAGCTACAACAATCTTATGGGGCCGGCTGGTGCTCAGGCTGTAAAGTTTGTACTAATTTGGGAATTAAAATGTATAATCAGTTGGTGTACAGAGACTTGTAGAATTGGATGATATAAGAAAACAACAAAGGCAATGACAACAACAATAAAAATCTCACCTATAATAACAAAGCAATTCATTAACTCATCCATCCATCCATCCATCCATCCATCCATCCATCCATCCACTAAAAAAGGAACCCCAATTAACAACTATTCATATTCTTGCTCTTAGAAGTGTTTTTTGCAGGTAGAAAATGTTCATAGTAGCTTTACCAATTTTTTTAATCTTAACGTGTTATGTGTACACACACACACACACACACACACACACACACACACACACACACACACACACCACAATTGAATACCCAGTATCCACATGTTGTTAAGTTTGCATCTGGGATGCTGATCACATTAGTCACTCTGCTTATACTATATAATATACTATATAATATACTATATAATATACTAAAGCAAAACCTAGGCTTTGCTTCCTCATCTGTAACAGCTTCTCAGATCCATTGAGGAATGCAGTGTGGTTCTGGAACCTGAGTGGAGCTGGGCTGGGGTGGAAGGATGACAGGTAAGCTTGCCTCTGTCTGAGCTGAGATCCTCTGCTGGGGGGGGGGGGGGGGGGGGGCAAGAGACTTGGTGAGGGCACTGAATGATCAGGATTTCAAAGCTATGTTCTATTCCTACCAAGAGTTGTCCTTTTATTTAGATTTTCAAATCTATTAACATATAGTGGCTGTATTTATTATTGTTTCTTTTGTATTATATTTACAGATAGTTTCTATTCCATCTTATAGTTAGCTTATTTTATAATTTTTGTCTTCCTCAGCCTTTCTAGAAGGAATCAACTGTTGTTAAAATTTTCAAACATCTGGGTTTTATTTTTAAAAAATGTCAAACTTTAAAACATTGGCTTCACTTATTTTTGCCATTGACAATATTACTTGTTTTTCTTTGTCTTGTTATAATTCTTACAACTTCCTTACGTTTATATTTCTTAACTCATTGCCTTATAATTTCATGTCTGTAGACAATGTATATTGATCATAACCACTCCAAGCTGTCCCCTTTCTCTGACCCCCGATTTCCCCAAAGATATGCCTTTTTCATCTTCATGTCTTCTTCTTAAAAAAAATACCAAGACTTATTGAATCCAGTTCATGCTGTCTGTCTGTATATGAGTATAGAGTCCTTTACCAGAATATGAACAACCTATCAGTGGCCAGACCCTCAAAGAAAACTGACTTGCTTTGGTCAGTAGCCATTAACTGTTAGTATCTCCTCAGCTAGGGGTGGGGGCCTTATGAGATCCTTCCCAATCCATACTGAAATTATTGACAGGTTGCATCTTGTGCAGACAACCACTTCTAGAGTTTATAGATGCACCAGCTATATTATTTTCACAAGACAGCATTTTACAGCACTCTTCCTTAGCCTCTTGTTTTTGCTCTCTCAGTCACCAATTTTGAGATGTTCCCCGGGGCCTTTGGAGGCATAGAGTTTAGTATAGATGTCTCAGTAAAGGCTCAGCACTTAACAGTCACTTATTCTTAACACTCTGACAGTTACAAATCTCTTCATTAACTGCTGCCCACTGTAAAAAGAAGCCCATTGTAGAAATAAGTTGAGAGCAACACCAATTTATGGGCATAAATGCAAATATTTAGAAAACAGCTTCACATGTCCATTTAGCAAGACATCAGTACTAGATTACCCTCTGAGGCCCATGATCTCCTGACCCAGGGACTTTTGATCAAGTTTATAGTACAGGCAAAAATTCCCTATTGTGAAGAGCTCCTCAGAGCCAATTACAAAATAAAGCCATTGATGATCTCTATAACTGTCATGGCACTATTGTACCAGTGAACACATTTTGTATAGCAGGTTAATATTGTAGTATACAGGGTCAACCCCTGGTGAAGACTATTGATGAATCTTAATTTTCTACTGGATTGCATGACACCTTGCAGTAGGGTGTCATTATGAAAGCTGAGCAGTAGAGAAGTTTCCAGGTCAGTTCAGTTTTATTTCTCTAAGTTCTGTACTGGAAGTGTTCTTACAACTTCTTGAACTGAATGTTTATGTCTAATATTGTATTTTAATAAATTTACAGATAGTTTGAATGTCTGTTTAACTATTCTCACAAAATTTTGAAATGAAGATGTTTTAAGTATAAATTTTATTTCTGGTTTTGTTAAAACCAAATGTTGTTGGCAATATGTAATCTTGTTTAAGAAATCATGTGATTTCAAAAGTAACTTTTTACTGTTAAATTCTAATGGCATATATTAGGAACAGAGAATATATACTCAGTGATCATGAGTTCTTAAGATTTAATGACAAGTCCAGTATGGCCTATTTTTTGTTGAATCTTTAATATTGCATTAAAATACACATTCTTTAATTGCTGGACACAGAGTTGATCTGTAGTCAATAACTCAGCTACTTGGATATTCAAACCCAATGGTTTATCTCTTAGTACTTGAGAATTAAGGCCTCAAGTATATTAGTTGATTTACATATTTTTCCTGAAGTCAGTCCTTGCTTAATGCAATGAAATTAAATTGAAGATTCTAAATATTCATGATTATATTTTTGTACTCTATTATTTGTTTTGATCAACATATAACCTTTCTCTTTGTGTTTTGGATTCTGTTCTGTCAAATATTGTTCTTCCAGCTTTCTTTTGCTTCCTATTTGCCTGGCATGTCTTTTAAATTGGTTTTTCCCTTTGTTCTTTGGTATCAAGTGTGCGTGTCTCAGATAATTTCTAGTGAATATTAATTTGCTTAATATAATCTGGGAGCTTTATTTTGAAGTATAAATTTAACTCATTTGGGTTCTTTTTGTTATTGTCATTAAGTTAGAACTTATTTCTGTCACTTATATAATATTTTCCATTTGTTGTATTACTTTATATTTTTACCATCTTTTTTTTTTCAAACTAGAAACCTTGATTTGATTCAGGATTTAAAAGCCCTGTGCTCTATTGTGATCTTGTGTTTTCTGTCTCTTGTCTGACAGTATTGGCTTTTATTCCTAGGGTGTGAAGTAAGGGTAGTATTAGTTTATATACTTGTATTTGACTGTGTTGAGAATGCATCCAGTGCTTCTATATATATGCACGTCTTTTCCACTCTCATAGCTAAATATGGAATTCATTGTTTCCTTCTCCAGTGCATGAAGAATTTAATGGTCATTTATATTCATTCTTTCTAGGCTTAGTATAGCTAGAGTCCTTTTGAATGAGTATACCATCAGTATATGCATGCATTTTCTTTTTAAAAACATATTTTGTGTGTGTGTGTGTGTGTGTGTGTGTGTGTGTGTGTGTGTAACATTCTGCTGCCTGTTGAGGATGGAAGAGGGTATTACAAACCCTGGAGCTGCAGTTACAGGTGGTTGTCAGCCATCTGATGTAGGTGCTGAGAGCTAAACTGGGGTTTAGAAAGTGCTCTTAACAGCCGAACCATCTCTCCAGCATCACACTTTCTTTTATAGGAAGAATGATTCATTTATACCACCACTTTAAAATCACATTGTTATAATCATGGCAGTGATCTTAATATTAAACATTGTGTCAGAGATAGAAAGTTTACTGGGACACATTGCTACCTAGAATTAAGACTACATTTCTTGTTTTACTTTGTGGCTGGGTAAGCCATATATAGTGGTTTGAAAGAGAATGTCCCTCACAGTCTCATGCATTTGAATGCTTGGTCCCCAGTTGGTGGCAATGTTTGGGATTTGAAGATGTATCTTTGCTGGAATATTACTAGGATAGGCTTTAAGAGTTTAAAAACTCCCACCATTTTTGAGTATTCTCTTTCTGTTTCTGCTTGTAGTTTAAGTTGTATACTCTCAGCTTGCTCTTCCAGTAGCCATTATGGACTCTAACTATCTGGAATCATAAGCTCAAATAAACTTTTTCTTCTATGAGTTGCTTTGGTCATGGCCTTTTATTACAGCAATAGGAAAGTATACGGTGTGACTACACTTCAGGTGACAGAATTAAGTGCTAAAATGGTTTTGCTTAATATCTTCAGGGATGCTTGCCTCTTTTAGCACTCTTCAGTTCCTCATTGCTATAATAGTGATGCATAGGAGATTATTCCCCTAGGAAGAGTGATGAGCCATGATTCTGCAGACATCAGCCCAGTCTGATGACCAGCTGTCTTAATTAAGGTTTTACTGCTGTGAGCAGACACCATGACCAAGGAATTCTTTTTTTATTTATATTTTGTATATTTTAAGTCAAATATATTTGCATGTTTAATTTTTAGCCTTTTTTTACGTGTAAATTTTCATTTAGAACGTTCCTGTAAACTTCTTCCAGGTAGATATATAAAATTTTATTATTTTTCTAGTATTAGACATGTGGCTAATGATAAAGTTTTCCTTAGGAAAATCATAAACCCACAGAAAGTTTGATCCTAATCTTTTGTTTACATCAGAATATTTATTTATGATAAAGTCTTAGGTCTCAGAACACTGGATTAATGGATTCATATCCTTCCTTCTCCTTAGATATAGACAAATAATCATCTATAAATATATTTTTGACTTTTTTGTTGCATATTTTATTTGTTTACATTTCCTATGTCATCACCTTTACCTTTTGCCCCCAGCCCCCCAAGTCCCCTATTCCATCCTGCCTCCTCCTTTTTGGTTTTATAGCATTTTAATTATATGCAAGTATTAAGGTTAGTTCTAGGTTGAGGAACTAGCAATACAATAGATTCAAATAGTCAAGGAACAAGCAAGACAATAAACACAAATAGTCAAAGAACAAGCAAGGCAATAAACAAAGGCCTGAGATCACTCCCATGATCACTGTTTCCAAGGGCTTATCAGGATGACCAAAGTATCTGAGCCTACTTCCCCTGTCCTAGCCCCAAGTCATTTTCGTGCCTGAAGCCTACTTCTTTGTTCTAGCCTAAGATTTAGATTCCTGCCTGGAATTACTTCTTTGTTCTAGCCTAATGTCAGATTCCTGCCTGAAGACCATTTCCTTGTCCTGACCAAGGAATTCTTACAATGGACAACATTTAATTGGGGCTGGCTTACAGGTTCAGAGGTCCAGTCCACTATCCTCAAGGTAAGAGCAGTACCTAGGCAGGCATGGCACAGGAGGAGCTGAGAGTTGTACATCTTCTTCCAAAGGAAGGCAGAAGTAAAGTGTTTTTAGACAGCTAAGAGGAGGGTCTTAAAGCCCACCCCCCAAATGACACACTTCCTCCAACAAGGCCACACCTACTCCAACAAGGCCATGCCTCCTCATAGTTCCATTCCTTGGGCCAAGCATATTCAAACCAACACACCAGCTTTTTATAAACTTTCAGATTTTTAAGTAAGAGAAGTGTAGGCCTCTACCTAGTTTGAGCCACTGTCATTTTGTGTCACCGGTAGTTGTAACTGAACTTATCTCCTCCTTTCTCTCTTATCTCCAATCATACTCTCTCCTATAACTCCCCTCTTTGCTTACTTTAAATTTATGGGCTTTCTTCCTTTAATTGTTGTCCGTATATTTATATATGATTCCTAAATACATAAATGTAGCTTTATCAGTCTATATGATGTTATATCATAGAATAAAATGTTTTTTAAAAACTGAAAGAGAAGTCATCAATCTCAAAAGTTTTCCAAAATCAGTATGTTTAGCTGATTTTTGCTCACATCATGGAGAGGACTGCACTTCCAGAAGGGAGGCAAATTCTGTCTTGAATAGTTTTTTGAGAGGCCAACTCTTAAGTAAGTCTGAAAAATGTGTACATCATCCAGAGAAAGGGCCACAGGACTGATGGGGTGTGCTGGCAAGTGCTCAAACTCCCAGTCTCTCTGACAGAGCTTGAGTGGGATAGAGCATTTCTACATACATGACTGTATATAGTCCATGGAAAATTATCTTCTGACCCCCTTCCTTCTGAGAAGGGTGAGGCCACACTGTCCCAAGAAAAACCACAAGATCCTTCTCTTTCCAAAAAGAGTGAAGACACATGGTTCCAAGAAAAACCTTGGGTTATCAGACATATGGAGTCATCTGACAACAGATAGTTTCCCATTTGAGGGTCCCCCACAGTCCATCAATGCCAACCGATCAGTTTATCACCAAAAACATCTGCCTCGTTCATACTGCCCCAGTGCATTCTTGGCTGCTTCTACTGCCTGAGCAAGCGGCCCCAATGCATTGGACTAATTAAATCCTCTTGCGATTGCAGCGGTTGCCCTCCGTGAGCTTCTTTCTTGGGGTCCTAGTAGTGTAGCCTCTGGGCTCCACAATTGGAAGTATCCCAGTTGGGCATGACAGAGACATTTGGATGGGAGTACAGCATCCTCTAGGAATACTGGCATGAGTGCCGCATAGCCTACCCATGTACCAAGCTAGAGCTCTGTGCAAGTCAGCACAGCAGAAAATGCCTAGTCTGCTTGTAGTCCTGTGGAGGACAGACCGAAAGCAGCAGGCAGGAACTGGGAAGTACTGTATTTTCAGGGGTTAGAGTTTGAGTTTCGTAAAGGGCAATGAGGGATCATCAGGGAAGGAGAAGTGGACAGTTAGGGGAAATCATAGCCAGGCAAACTAGGTAGGAAGCCAGTGCAATCACCACGTGAGAGAAGACAAGAGCTGGAATTAGCTACCACCATCTGAGGACAGAGAAAGGGGTGTGTCTGAGATAAGGAGAAAGAGTTGGTAGCACTTGGCTGCTGATTGGATGTAGGATTTTAGGCTGATTCTCTTTCTGGAGTGGGCAAAGAAGTGAATGACGAGGCCTCAAACCAGGATAAAGCACCCAGGAGGGAAAAATAAAGCTGTTTTAAAGAGGATGCTGCCTTTCTAAAACCCTTCTCCTCACCTCTTAGATTTATCTTGATTTTTTTTTTTTTTAAATAGGGTACTGCTTGAAACTGGCAGTTGCCCTTGTGGGGCATACGAGCAGCCCATGGCACAAGTGTGGTGTGAAGAAGGAATGCTTCTGGCAATATAAGAAGGCCTAGGTTAGAGAAGGATGGAGGAGAGACAACCGAGTTGGCAAAGGTTATAGAGCTGGGCCCCTGGTTATGCAGATTTTTCTCAGATTATTCCCAGGAAAAGTATGGTTGTCTCAGAGGACAGAATGGAGGAAGTCCTGCTGCCTGGAAAGCCAATGGCCAGTTGGAAGGAGGAATCTTAGCCGCAGTTCATGCAGGAGAGGATCTTCTGTGAGTCAGTAGGACAGAGAACTGGACAATTAGGCTAGCCTGTCTGACTAGTGAGCCCCAGGGATTTGCTTCCTCTCCCTCCTCAGCTCTGGGATTACAAGTGTGTAGCTACTACTCTGCTCAACTTTTTATGTGGGTGCTGATGATTGAACTCAGATCACTCTGAATAGACAGCAAATACTCCCTCTACTGAACTATCTCCACAGCCCCAAGGTCTACTTTTCTGATGTGCACACTGATATGCTGAGGCACATCCAAGGTGTGTTGGAACAAATTAGGGATGCATGAAGCTTTAATATATAAACATACATAAACATATATAAACACACACATATATAAGTATATATACACATATATAAACATATGTGTGTATGTGTATATATAGGCATATATATAGACATATATAGGCATATATAGGCATGCATATATATATATATATATATGCGCCTAAGAAGGGGTTGGGAAAAAATGGATAGGGTCAGGAGAGATGATAAGCACAGGTAATATGCTCAAAGGAGGAAGAGTGTAACCTGATCAAAGGCATCAATGCAGGATGGGTTTTGATCTGAACATTGATGGCTGGGCAGGAGGTGAAGCTCAGAGTCCATTAGACACCAGCTCTGAATCCACAAAGAGGTGAACCCAACTGCCCTCCATCCTATGTCACATGTTTATGCTGTGTCTCTCAACTGTGGCTGTATGGGGAATGAGGGAGGTGGATGTGAGGGCCTTTGCTTCTTACCTCTCTATTTAAGCATTAGAAATGCATCCTAGGAACCTTGGATAGGACTCTCGTTGCAGAGTCTTTATGTCTAGCTGCTGTTGGTCTGGCTTTCCCAGAGACACCAGTCTCCCAGAAGTATGGCAATATTTATATTATACTTTGCTCTAACACACTCAGATACTCTGAGTCACCTCTGTAAAGCTTTTCAAAAAACCTTCTAATTTAAAAATCTCTGAAATATCTGTCCTGGCACCCAAATTTCAAATCATCTCCAGAATCTCTATCTTTAACAGGCACTCCAGGTAGTAGTCAAACTTAAGCAAATTAGAGAAACAGCAGTCTTTCAGAATAAATGCTGAAATGGTAACCTTGGAGAATTCAATGAAGTCATATCTAGAGAAGGGAAAGAGGAAGATGGATGTTCAGGGAGAGATGGAGCTGCAAGAAAGAAAGGTGGGTTTAGCTCTCTCTATGCTTTGAATATGATTAGCACTCTCAAAAATTCATGCTAAATTTAATTGCCAATGTAATTGTGGTGAGAAATGTTGGGGTTGTCAAGAGCTGTCTGTGCCAAGGGGTGAGCTTATGTACCCTCGTGAATGGATTGATATCAATGCCATTATTGTGGGAGCAGGTTGTTTCTTTTTCCTGTTGTTTTGTTGTTGGTTCATTAAGACAGGATCTGGTATAGGCAAGACTGGATTAGAATTTGATCTGCAGCTGAGGTTGTCTTCAAATTCTTTGTCTTCCTGCCTCTACTTCCAGGATTACAGACATGTGCCACTATATTCATCTCTGGGATGGGTTAGTTTGTAATAGAGTGGGTTCTGGCTGATCTCATGATCCTGAGATTGTGAAGGAGGGAGTCTGTCCTCAATATGCTCTTTCTCCCCTTTCTATCCTTTTGTTATGTTTGAAATAATCCAAGGTCTTCATCAGAAATTAAGATATCTGAGCAGTGTACCTGAACTTCCCTGTCTCTGAAGTCTCCTACTTATACCTTGACATTGTGAAAAGATGAAGGGCTTGTGGCTTAACAAGATAGTTGTGTTAGGATTTTACTGCTGTGAACAGACACCATGACCATGATGACTCTTGTAAGGGTAACGTTTAATTGGGGCAGGCTTATAGGATCAGAGGTTCAGTCCATTATCAAGGCAGAAGCATGGCAGCACTTAGGCAAGCATGGTTATGGAAATGCTGACTTCTACATCTTCATCTGGAGGCTGCTAGGAGAAGACTGGCTTCTACATGGTTAGGAGAAGGAGGGTCTTAAAGCCACACCCACAGTGACACACTTCCTCCAACCAGGCCGCATCTCCAAATAGTACCACTCCCTGGGCCAAGCCTATTCAAACTACCACAGCAGTCTTCCAATTTAAAGAGTTTGGGTGTTTAAAATGTGCCTTCTGCTCTTCCAACTGAAGCTAGCTCTACTCTCTACAGTGTCCCATGACAACTCTGATTCCTTTTCCATATTACTTGTTGTTGTTGTTGTTGTTGTTGTTCTTCTTCTTCTTCTTCCTCTTCCTCTTCCTCTTCCTCTTCCTCTTCCTCTTCCTCTTCCTCTTCTTCTTCTTCTTCTTCTTCTTCTTCTTCTTCTTCTTCTTCTTCTTCTTCTTCTTCTTCTCCTCCTCCTCCTCCTCCTCTTCCTCTTCCTCCTCTCCCCCTCCCCTCCCCCTCCTTCTCCTTCTCACTAACTTTGGACATAATGTATGCTTAATTTTCTTTTCTAGAAGCAACGTTTCTCTTGGGCTTCTAAACACAATTCTTACATTACTACTTTGAGTCAGCTACTTCTAGTTTGCTTTTCTTTGCATATACTCTGATTTGTCAATTTTCTTAAAGTGAATACAGTTCTTCACAGGGGTCTAGTGAGGAGACAGGAACATCTCTCATTTTGGCACAGAAAGTTTATTAAGCTTAATGTGTATGTCTTTGTATGTATACATTAGATATATATCAGATTAACTAGTCACTGATTCCCATCTTAGTCCATTTTAGCTGCTATAGCAGGTTACTATACACTGGCTAATTTATTATTAACAGATTTAATTTGGCTCACAGTTGGTCATGGCTCTGCAGGTTGGAGAGTCCAAGACGGTAGCAGTTGGCAAAGGCCTTCTTTTTATATCTGAATGTGGCAGAGGCTGTTACATTCATTGCTAATGAGGGCAAAAGAAGGGGAAATTGTTATCAGGTCCCCATTTTCTGCAACAGGGACACTATCCTGTTTGTGAGAGCTCTTTATGATTTCCTCTTCAAGGTGTCATTCCTTAAGACATTTTCTGTAAAGGTTATGTTTCCAATATGTAAACTCTGAGGCACACAGTCGAAGCCTTTGATACCACATTGGAGAATGTTGACTTTGTCTTGGTTATATCACTGTGCCCTTTACTTAGCTCGGACCCTGACCCTACCATAAGTAATGTTGATTACTCAAGTCTACCATCTGCTATTCTCTGTTTCTGCAGACACAGGCAGCTCTCAGGGAGCCATCAGGATGCTGATCATTGTTCTTAGGTATGAATGTTTTCAGTATGGGGTTAGGATAGAAACAGAAATCTGTCTGCCAGACCCAGGTACCAGCCCTGTTAGTGCCTACTGTGACCTAGGGCTCTACTTTTGTATCATTGGGGCATGGTGTGGTTCCTATTTACTACAGGGGAACAGGACTATAGTGTCACCCAATCTCTGATTTTAACAAGGGCTCAAGGAAGGTTAGAGAATTGTTCAGAAAAAATTCACATCCTTAACATGGAGAATGTAGAAAGGGAGACGCTCAGAAGAGAAGATATTTGGCGAAATCTCACTTCCATTGGCAACATCAAGAAAACATCACAACTCATTGTACCAAAGTCACTCCAGCATAAAAATTCAATGGGTATTTCTGTTTCTGGCCTTTGGCTCCTGCCTATACCTGAGGCATGGAGAAGTGACCAGTAAGCACAGGTTAGCTGAGCCCAATGTTTCAAGAGCAATGTATAGCTTTAACTGTGGCCGTAAAATTATGGGTGAATTCCATTAATTTCTACAAAACAGTTATGTTCCTGGGACATACCAGGATCCTGTAGGGTAGAGCAATGAGGCAGAATGGAATGAATGGTTTAGACCATAGATACTGGGCTTGGTTTTCTTGTTCAAGCTATTAAGGAATCTTCCATCACCTAATCTTCAGTAGGGAAATTATGTGGGAAACGCAACAAACCAAAAGGGACAAAGCTCAAGGGTAGAAGCAATTACATTTTACTCTAGAATTTTCTCTTGAGTACTAATATTGCCAAGGAGTATACCAGATCATCTGGTATAAGTCTAGCAATAAGGACAGACAGGATTGGCCTTGGGTCCACCCTGTGTGGTGCTGGGAGTGTCACATGTATGATCCTGACCTGGTAAACCATGGGCGAGGGCTGAGCTGGACTGGAAATATAGAACTCTGAAGAGTCCACATGCTGAGTCTTAGGCTGGACCCCGATCTGTTTCAAGCTTTAGGGGACTTCTGTTTCTTAGCATGTGTGAGACCAGTTGGTTGGTTGAGGACTGTAGTGTTTAAATGGATAAACATGGCTAGAGATGGGATTTCCAGAAAGATGGAAATTTGTTTGGCCATTTAGAGAACAGATTCTCACTTTTCCAAGGATGTTATTGAACCCATGAGGCAACAGCAAGACTTGCTGCAGCATAACCTTCAGGAAGTCAGGGACCTCTCTGGACAGGACAGTTTTCTCGTCTTGCCATGCGTCCCAGCCTCCGTACCCCATCCCCTGTGAGAGCCAGTGGCCAATGAGATTTGTAGTGCATGCTGTCATTTTACAGGACATGAAGGTGAAAGAATAGTCAAACAGCATTGCTTGCATTTTGGTAACAACAGAAGAGAAAATCTTGCTATTGTAACAAAGAGGAACTCAAACAGCAGGCTGTTAAGTAGGGGCCCATCACTTAGTGAATCAAAAAAAAAAAATGCTTTATAATTTTGTGTTGATTCCGCACTGTCAAATCAAAATCAAGTATAAAAACACAGTAATATAAATATGAAATATCCACAAAGGACTATGCTACTAAAATGTACTTAAAAAGCTGCATGCATGCTTTTAATCCCAGTAATCAAGAGACGGAGGCAGAAGGATTGTGAGTTCAGGCTAGATGATGAGACTCTGTTATGAAAAAATAAGAGAGAAAAAGAAAGAAAGGGAGGGAGGAAGGAAGGAAGAAAGAAATCAAGGGCTGGAGGCGTAGCTCCTGGTAGCATACAATTGTGGTCTGGTCCACCAGATGGCTCTCTCAGAGTGGGAGGTGAAATCTGAAAAATGGAGTGAGGAGGTCCTGGAAGCACCAATGGGCAGCGGAGACAATGCCCCCTGTTGGGAGGGACGTCAGTCTCTGAGTGAAGAGACACCTGCTCAACCTGTCCAGGGCTTCAGCAGCAGTGATACCAATGCCCAGGTGCCAGTTTGTGTCCAGGCCCTCAACCTAGTAACAGGTGAGTTAACGCGGGCCTTGTAGGTAGGACAGCTCCAAACTGGATAGTTAGCACGTGTCACTTAGCTGAGCTCACAATGACTTTAAAACGGGAAACTGAGTCTCGAGGAAGCAGGGAGTCTTGGAACAGGTCTACTGGATATCACTGAGAGGTGTAAGGCAGGGTTCTGTGCTCCTCTTCTTCCACCTCATGCAGTGTGACTTCTAGACACCCCATCCCCCTTAGTTCTTCAGCTGTATCCCTGCACTTAGCATTCTTTTCCTGGATTGGAGAGCAGATCCTCAGCTTCTCAGTAGGGTGCAATTATCTGTGGGCTTCTTGTTAGGTGGGGTTGACTCAGTTCTCTGACCCTCTTCTTTCTTTTAGTTTCCTTTACCAGCCAGGTTCTTTCAATTTAATTAAAAATATTGTTCACTGCAGGTCAAGTGGGTTTTATGATTACATTTTCTTCCCTGAAGATCTTTTCATTTTCCCGGGATTAAAACCTACACACTGCTTGTTCATTTGCATGGTTTGTGCTGTGCCTGCCATCAGTGTCTCTTCTCAGACCTGGCAGAACCTTGACAGGTGGAGCTTCCCAAATGGGGAGCTGAATTCTCATCTGCGCTTAGTGCACCGGCTCCATCCCCAGGACACTTTATTTCTCAGAATTCTGGTGGGAGGTGGGTGGGGCTCAAATACGGTGTCATTTATAGGAGGCATGTGTATCACCATGCCGGGCCTGAGTCTTGTTCCTTGCTGAGAGGCTGCCTAGAATAAGGGCATTCCACAATGGCTCACAGACGTTTTCTGTTGTGTGGCTGCCTGCTTGCCCTCCTGCTTCTCGTTTCCCTCTGGCTTTTCCAGAACCAGCATTTACTAAGTGGTTGGTGTTTGTGTGTATAGACTTCTGCTACATAACACATTAAGTGCTATGAAGGCTCTGTATGCTAGCCAGCAGGACAGTGGCTAGTGACAAAATGGACTGGATGCTCTCCTATATGTTTCAAGGCATTGTAACACTGAGTAGTCTGCTAGTGCCCTGAAGTAGAGGGACATTCTATGTTATATGGTCAGGAACAAGGTTCTTTCTTTGCATTTCTATTTATGCTCAAAGTGCCCAAGTCCCCCAAAGAGCAGTTGAAGAAGTCACCCTTAATGGCAGCACGTGCTTTTCCTTTGGTGTCTAGTCCTTTGCTGGCTTTACCTATAGCCCAGGGCTTGTCCTGCACTCTCAACTACTGCCTTTGGACCTGACATTCTCTCTTTTTTCTCTCACTGGTCTTAGCCTCAGATAATTTTAGCAGTGGATGTCTTTATGTGGGCTGGCACCTGCCTGGTGGTGTCTGTGTCTTGTTTTGTGTTGGGTATTGCAGCATACCTAAGAGGAGGGGGCACAAGCACACAGAACACAAATCTACTAATGCTTTGAGGCTAAGTTGCCTCCTTGGGAGCAAAAGTGATGTTTCCTGCATCTGGTGATTCAGTGCTTTTGAGTAAGGCTCTCCTGTTGGATTGCAGTTATATTCCCCTGGAGAACTTGCAGGTTTATAGACTGGCCTGCGTTCACACACACGTGCCTGTGTAATCATGCTTCCAGTCCTGTTCCTGGGCTCTAGTCAGTCAGTCTCTGCTCTAGGATTGAGCTTTTCTTGCCCTATTGATTCCAAACTTCCCAAGCAGGCACCTTGGCTTCCTCTTCCCCAGGGCTTTTTAGAACATGACCATGCTCAGCCTGGCTGCACTTTTGACTTACATGAAATATATTTTTCAATTCATTTTGAAATGACACTAATTTTATAATTAAACTGTCTTTGGACCTGTGATAAAGCATGATTCATTTTGAAAATCTTTGTAAAACAGTCACACAAATGAATTTAACGTATCGGGACCAGTTTCTCTTTCCCCCATCTCCACTTCCCCCTTTTTCTGTCTCCTTTCCTACTCTGTCCCCCCCTCCTTTCTTCTTCTCTCTCTCCCCTCTTTGTCTCACTTGAATCACTGGTCCTTCCCCCTCTTTATCTTCCTCCCCGCTCTATGCAGATTCTACCTTTTTCCCAGATACCTGTGACCATCTTGACTGTAAATGTTTTGTTTTTCAGATTTATTTTAAATTTTGGATTACAGAACTGAGAAATCTTGAGACCCAAGTCTAAGTACAAAATTCATCTCTTTATCTATACAATCTAAAGGCCATTTTATAGCTTTGTTCTTAGTGTGAGAAAACTGGGACGATGGTTTGCCTGCCAGGTGAGGTCAAAGGGGAACTTTTCCACTTGTGGTATTCCGTTTGTCAAATCCAAAGGAAACTATTTCCCCAAATTCTAGTGTTGGTAAATGCCTGCATTCCTCAGGAATGTATGAAGCTGGTTCCCCTCTACCAAAGGGGCTGTTTCCTGTATTGGCAGAAGAAACAAATTGTGGAGTGTAATTTTAATAAATCTGCGCTAAATCTGGTTATACACTAGCGGCAGTGGTCTCTTTCTTTTTTCTTTTATCGGATATTTTCTTTATTTACATCTCAAATGTTATCCCCTTTCCAAGTCTCCCCTCCAGAACCCCCCTATCCCATCCCCCTTCCCCCTGCCTCTATGAGGGTGCTCCCTCACCCACCTACCAACTCCTGCCTTCCCACCATGGCATTCCTCTACACTAGGGGATCGAACCCCCCACAGGGCCAAGGGCCCCTCCTCTCACTGATGTCCAACAAGGCCATCCTCTGCCACATATGTGGCCGGAGCCATGGGTCGCTCCATGTGTACTCTTTGGTTGGTGGTCCAGTCCCTGGTAGCTCTGGGGGGGGGGTCTGGGCTATTGACACTGTTGCTCCCCCTATGGGGCTGCAAATCACCTCAGCTCCTTCAGTCACTTCTTCCTACCCAGGTGCAATGACCCAAGATGGTGATCACTCCACCGTTTCTCTAGCTGGCTTTGCTAAGTTGCCCGACAGGTGTCCCTCCTGCGATTCCCTGGAGTTACTACTCCTTGGCTCTGCCAATGCCATGGTTGCCACACAGCTGTGCCCTCTCATTCTCCAGAGCTCTGAGATCACTCTCTCGCCAGCCCACCACCCTGCGGCCAGCTCTGCCAGTGTCTGCCCCTGTCTGGCTAAGCTCTGCCAAACTGCCCACCAGAATCGTCATGAGTGGAAAGCACAAGACAATCTTATTTTGAAAATTAACCAGAATGACACAGCCACTGGGCATGGAATCTATTATCCTTAACTTATCAACTATTCTATGTAGGCAATTCTTCTGGCAGGTCTGACGGTTCTCCGGCTATGCTGTAAAAAGTGGGGCCTTTATCCCATGTCCCCTCTTCCTCTCTTGGACCCGGAAAGCCTGCCTCCTCCTCTTTGCCCAATGACTGCCTTCTTGCTGTCTTTATAAGTCAATCAAATAGGGGAAATACCCCTACAACAAATGACTATCTGTGGTGTCTATTAGCATATCAAAGTACATGCTGGCCTCCAGGCTCCCTTGTATCATAAGTACCTAGCACTTCTCCCTCGCTCTCATATCCCTGACCTAAACATCTCCAGCTCCTGAATTTCCCTCTCCCAAGCTATTCATTCCTCTTTATAACCCTGCTATTTCAGCTATGTGCTTTCTTGTTCCTCTCTCTCTCTCTCTCTCTCTCTCTCTCTCTCTCTCTCTCTCTCTCTCTCCTCTGTTCCTGATTCTCTACTGACCATGTTCAGTCTACTACTTTCTCTTTCTGCTCTGGACTCTTCAGTAAATCTTTCCCCTTAACCACACTGTGAAGTTGTCAATTTATACACCATTGATGTACAAAGTTTAAGATTTTGGAGTGTTTTGTATTTCATATTTTCAGGTTGCAGATTTAGTGACTATATAACCTATATTTTGGTTCGGAAATATAGCTGCTTTGCACACACAAGGACAGTCTGAGTACCCACTCCCACTGTGGCTTCCTTTCCAAGCTCTGAACTGCATCAATTTCCCAACCTCTGCTCCCCCTGCTTCCAGGGAAGCTGCCATCAAACAGATGGATGGGCACATCTCAGCTTAGGAGGGAATTCACTCCAGCAGCCCGACAGCAGTTTGAGAAACAAACATCTCTGTTGTAAACATCTCACACAACCATAAAGTGCAGCCTCTCAGTAGAGCCACAGGGAGAGGAGGCCTTGCTCCTCAGTGACCCCTGCAGTGGGACCCTGTGGATTATGAATTCTTTCCTCCACTGGGGGAATTGGTGGCATTCTCAGGAGGGTGGCAGAGAAGCAGAGGTCATGCAGGGCCCCAGGTAGGCCCTGCCGGGCTGTACCGTATTGCGTTTTCTTCCATTGGGTCTGATAGCTGTGTCCCACACAGGGCAAGTGAACACATGTGTCAGTTTCTGTTGGTCTTCTCTGTGATGTTGTGAGTTTCTATTTAGGAAAGTTTTCTCTGCCCTTGAGGGCTGAATCCTCATGCCATCAAGCTGCAGAGACAGTTAAGCTAAGAGGGCCCCTTAATTTCCTTTGGTTAATTAAGAAAATCCCTCAGACAATGCCATCCAAAAACCAAAGATTTATTGTTGCAGTTTTGGAGGCTGATATATCCAAGATCAGGGGATGCTTTCTCAGTCTTCCCGTGGTCTTACCTCTTATATCTTTTAAAATAATTTAAAAAACACATTTATTTGTTTTGGAGGGTGGTGGTGGTGATAGTGGTGTGTGTGTGTGTGTGTGTGTGTGTGTGTGTGTGAGAGAGAGAGAGAGAGAGAGAGAGAGAGAGAGAGAGCTTGTGGGGTTAGGGGACATTTGGTAGGAGTCAGTTCCCTTCTACTGTGGGACTCAGGGACTGAATTCAGGTCATCAGGATGACAGCAAGCTCTCTTTCCCACTGAGCCATATTGCTGGTCTCTTTGGTGGCTCTCTTAAAATCTGTCCAGCTATTCCTTCTGACTGGTAGTCACCAGATTTGATTATGCTCTTCCTAGTAATGTCATATTAACTTCATTGCCCCCTTTAAAAGGCTCGTCTCCAGACACAGTTCCATTCAGAGTTCAGCTCTTTTAACATATGAGTTTGGAGGGAACAAAATTCAATACAGAAAAGATGAAGAGCTTATCTTGAGACCCACATCACAGAAGGGAGCACATATCTTATAATGCCTGGATGACCAGGAAGTGGATAGCCCAGAGACCTAGTGGAATGAAACATGAGAGAAAAAAATTAATGAAATGGTTCCTAATGATACTCTGCTATTACTCAAAGATAGGTGCTTTGTCCAATCACCATAGGAGAGTCTTCCTCCAGCAGCAGATGGGAGTGGGTGCAGACACCTACAGTTAGATATTATGGGGGAAGAGTGTTTAGATTGGAGGCCTTCATTGGTCTCTCCCTTCTGAGATCCAGGAACCCCCATGGAAGAGGCAGAGGAAAGATGATAGGAATCAGAAGGGACGGAGGGAGGATAAGGCCCACCAAATCAACTAAGCTGGGCTCAGAGACTGAATCAGAAGCCTGGGGCCCGCATCAGAGGTCTGCACCAGATCCTCTGCATATACGTCATAACTGCCAGCCCCGTGTTTTTGTGGGACTCCTAAGAGTGAGAGTGGGCGTGTCTCAACTCATTTGCCTGCTCTTGAGACTCTTCCTCCTATTGGGTTGACTTGTCCAGTCTTGATATGAGGGCTTTTGTCTTGTCTTATTGCATCTTGTTTTGTCCTGTTTGGCTTGTCCATCTCTTTTCTGAAAAGGAAATGGAGGGGGAGTAGATCTGGGGGAAAAGGGAAGCTGGAGATGAGCTGGGAGGAGTGTGGGGGATGGACAGGATGTATTGTGAGAAAAATCTATTTTCCACAATAACAAAAAAGAAAATATTAACAGGAAGAGGGCATTCTGCATACAGGATAAAGGGAAGAAGGAGTCTAGCTGAAAAGGAATGGACTAGTGTTGTTCCGTGCTGGCTCTGAGAGTCAAGGTTGGGTGCTCATCTGTTATTCTGCAGGGCACTGATGTTGCTCTTGCATCTGTGTCTTCAGCCTCGTAGAACAGAAGGTAAAAGAACTGCTTAGAATGCTCACTAAAGGTTCTGCCGTTCTGTACACAGTTCACAGAGGAGCTGCTTTGTTTTAACAATATTCGAGAATCGAGACAATTCGGAGACATATGGTCTCCACTTGTAAAGGGTCTTCATGACACCCACACAGCACCTGGCTTGTTTGGGCAGGTGTGTAATCACCGTAGACTGCCCCCAACAGATGCCTTTTAATGTTAGAAACATCCCAGCAGAGTCCTCGTAGATGTTCATTAAGGCCAGAGTGAGTGGAGGGTGGCCTGGGAGGAGGGTCACAGGATCTGAGAATCAGAAAGGCAAATAACACAGGTTAATGACTGGGAACTTTTTGCTATTGATATATCGTGTGAACGATCCAAGACAGGGCGACACAGCCTTTCCTAAAATTGGGGCAGAGACAGGGAACAGGATCCTGGAAGCCAGTTCTCTGGTGCAGCCAGAGAGGAGCCTGCAGTTTGTCCAGCAGGTGGCGCCATAAAGCTGGGTATAGGTAGAGCCCACTCACATAGTCTGTAATGTAGCCCACCTTCCCTACATGGTGGATTCTATGTACCAACACCCCACACAGAGGACTCCAGCCTAATGTGACCTTACATTTCCTGGAGAGCAATAAGGAAAATATCTATTTTTCATCCCCCCATTAGGACGTCTGGCCTAAACACACCGAATAAGCTGCAGATCTTGGATTTGCTGGCCAGTGGTCAGCGGGCTATGAAGACTCTAGAACAGCCAGAACAGGGTGAAAGGTACCACAGTAATTAATAAAGACACATTTTTTTTTCTTCAAGGCCTCCTGTTGCCAGGAGAGGAGATACATTTATAGACATTTTTAAAATAAATTATCACTTCAACTTGAATTAACTTGAGTAAGTGGCTGGGAAGGTGCAGGCTCTTTTTGTACTAACATTTAACCCCTTTGTGTGCCAGTCTGAGTCTGGCAGGAGGATCCACTCCTGTGAACCTCAGTGGGTTCCCTAACCTGTCTGTGTCTCAGGGTGGTGTATAAAATAGACACACTAACAGTTCTTAATTTACAGAATTCACCATGAAGGTAAAGTTAATATATACGAAGCACTTAAGGATAGTGTCTGATGCATAGTTATTACGTCTAAGCTGTTATTGCCATCAGTTTAGCCCAAAGCACAACTAAGCCATGCAACTCTAACGCCTGGTGTACGATATGTTTCCAGCAAATGCTGAATGAGGTTTAAATGCAGGAATAACGTCTTGCTGGTTATGTGGAATGGACAGCCCATGCTATTGGCTAGAGGTACCAGCCAAGGATCAGAGAGGTATCCATGACTTTCTCTATGAATGCACCTGTTAGACAAGCCATCCAGATCTAAACTTGGAGCAACACTGAGTGGAAGAGAAGCCAGCTCTGAGGGAAGTAGGGCACGAGCATGCCGGAAAGAGCCAGGCTCACCACCTAGCTAGGGCAAGAATGGAGATGGGCATGGAGGAGGCACCAGAAGCTCTGATCTTTGACATCTCAGATCTAATGTGGAAGATCATCAGGCCAGGTATAGTGCCATCCAAAGAAACAGAGAAACAGAGATAGCTGCTGGGGGCCTGGGGACTTCAGGTGGGTGTCACAAGGGAGGGAGAAAGTGGCTTAATGCTGGGCCATGAGGAAGACTTGGAGAAACAAGCTAAGAAAGGAGCAGGATACCAAGGCAGGAGAGGAAGGGCTTAGGGCAGTGGCTTTTGTGTGTGTATGTGACTATGGCAAGTTACCTTTTCTTTATCTCAACTTCTGTCTGTTTGTCTCTGTCTGATTGTCTGTTTGTCTGTGTTTCTCTCTGTCTCTCCATCTCTCCATCTCTGTCTCTGTCTGTCTCTGTCTCTGTCTCTCTCTCGAGACCCTTTCTAGAAGAGATCTTGAGATTAATTGAGCTATGAATTTAGAAGAGTTTCAATGGTTAATGGTTATAAACTCAGGAATGTTTGGGACATCACGTTCATATTAGGCCTGCATTGTTTCTGCAACAGTCTAGCTCCTGGCCTGGAGGATACACTTTTAGTTGGGTAGATATGAAAATTCCATATTAGTTGTCTGCCCCATGTTGGCATGAATAGTCAAATCCCAGGATTATGTCCAGAACCTTCTGTGGGTCTAAAGCTCTGATAAAAAAAAAAAAAAAAAAAAAAAAAAAAAAAAAAAAAAAAAAAAAAAAAAAAAAAAAAACCCACCAAATGCTCAGGTATTTGAACAATTGGTCCACAGTTGGTGGTGTGATTTGGGGGAGGTTGTGGAACTTTGGGGAGATGATGGAGCAAATATGTCCCTGGGAGGTGGCTTTAAATAGCTGTAGTCTTTCCCCACTTTCATGTTTCCCTGTGTCTTGTACTTGTATTTGAAGATGGAACTCTCAGCTTCCTGAGCCTGGCTCAGGCCTTTGGATTATTGCCATGGCATGCTTCCCCACAACGATGGAGTCTTATCTCTCAGAATTGTAAGCCAAAATAAACTCTTCCATAAGCTGCTCTTGGTCATTGTGTTTTATCATTACAGCAGCAAATAAGTAGCTAAAATGAAGAAACCTGAATTCTCTTCTCTCCTTCTTCCATCCAGGACAAGGCTTGGGCTCTGATCTCTAATGATGCTGGAGAGAAATGCAGACAGTCAGCACATCTTCCTGGTTCTGTTTCCAAAGGTCTTAGCCTTCAAGGGATGCAGCACTGTGGACCTTGAGATGGGAAAAATTAGTACTGATGACTCCACAAAATCTGACCACTGTAACTTCCAGAAAGATGTATCAGGAGTGGGGCAGAGCTGGGGAGTGGGAGTTGGCTTTCTGATAGTTCTTGTAGCAATAGATGGGGGATTGGAGCCAGACCATGTGACAGTGCTTGACTGTGATGCCAGCATTTCTTTTTTTTTTGGGGGGGGGGAGGTGAAGACAGAAGCAACTGTTCATCTAGCCTGGCTTACCTAAAACCCTCCCTTAAAACACAACAAAAAAATCAGTGTGCATGCATTTGGGAAAAAAAAAAGCTTCCTACATGAACACAGTGATTTCTGATCCTCTAAGACTGGCGAAACCACTGGTTCTTACCAGAGCCTCTGTGCTAAAAACCTGAGTTTGAGAAAATCAATCAGATTGACACATCCTTATGAAAACTAATTAAAAGATGGAGAGAGAATATTCTCAAAGAACCAACTCTTTGTTTCATTCTTTGTATTTTTCTTTTTGTTTCTATTTTATTGATTTCAGCCCTGAGTCTGATTAATTTTTGGCATCTATTCTTTTTGGATGTGATTTCTTCTTTTTGTTCTAGAGCTTTCAGGTCTGCTGTTACAGTGCTAGTGTGGGATATTTGCAGTGCTTCTCTCTCTCTCTCTCTCTCTCTCTCTCTCTCTCTCTCTCTCTCTCTCTCAATGTACACACTTGGTATGAATTTGCCTCTTAGAATCCCCTTTACTGTGTTCCATGAGTTTGGTATGCTGTGTATTTATTTTCATTGTATTGTAGAAAATCTTTATTTTTTTTTTAACTTCTGCCTTGACTTAGGAATCATTCAATCGACAGTTGCTCATGAGTTTGTAGGCTTTCTGTTATTTCTGTTGTTGTTAAAATCCAGTTTTGATCTGTGGTGACCTGATAGGGTACAGAATGTTATTTGAATTTTTTTTTTGTATCTGTTGAGGCTTGCTTTGTGTCTGAGAATGTGATAAATTTCAGAGAAAGAGCCACGAGGTACAGAGAAGGATGTATATTCTTTTGTGTTTGGGTGAAATGTTCTATAAATATTGGTTATTTACATTTTGTTTATTAAATCTGTTAGCTCTAGCATTTCTATGTTTAGTTTATCTCTAGATGACCTGTCTATTGGTGAGAGTGAGGTACTGAAGTCTTCCACCATCAGTGTTTGAAGTCAATATGTGAATCACCCTGCAGTAGTGTGGGTGCCCTTGTGTTTTGGGCATAGATATTAAGAATTGAGATATCATCTTGGTGGGCTTTTTTTGCTTGTTTGTTTTTTCAAGACAGGGTTTCTGTGGGTGGATTTTTTTTATGAGTCTATAGCATTTTCTCCTGTTTCTTCCAATGAGTTTTGGTTTGAGGTCTATAACACACATGATTAGGACCTTCTGGCTTTTAAAGTTACCACTGAGAAGTCAGGTGCAATTTTAATAGGTCTGCCTTTATATGTTACTTGCTCTTTTTCCCTTGCAGCTTTTAATTTTTCTCTCTCTCTACATTTAATGCTTTGAATAATATGTGCTGAGGGAACTTTCTCTTCTGGTCTAATCTATTTGGTGTTTTGTGTGCTTTTCATAGATAGGCATCCCTTTCTTTAGTTTAAGTAAACGTTCTATTATCATTTTGCTTAAAATATTTTCTGGCTCTTTGAGCTGTGTTTCTTCCCTGTCCTCTATTCAGATTATTCTTAGATTGGTCTTTTCATAGTGTCCCAGAAATCCTGAATGTTCTGTGTGAGAAAAGTTTTAGATTTAACATTTTCTTTGACTGATGTATTCATTTTTCTATCATATCTTCAACACCTTTCTTCTTACATCTCTTGTAAAGTGTTGATGAAGCTTGCCTCTGTAGTTGATGTTTGAGTTCTCATGCACTCATTTTCAGCATTTCTTCAGTTTGGGTTTTCTTTATCTATTCTATTTCCATCCTCAGGTCTTGAACAGATTTATTAATTTCTTCACACTGTTTGTTTGTGTTTTCCTGGATTTCATTAAGGGATTTATTAATTACCTCTTTAAGAACCACTATCATTCTCATACAGAGAATCTTAAAATCTTGTGTTTCAGCTATGTTGGAATATTCAGGGGATGCTATGATAGGACCGCTGAGCTTCTGAGGAAAACCCATTTGCAGGCTGTTGCTGATTGTGTTTATGCTGACATCTGGGCGTCTGGGATTGGGATGATTATAGATCTGGGTGATGATATCTACTTTTGTTTTCGTTGGTAAGTGTTTTGTTCATGGTTTCTGCTTCTTCCCTGGGCTTTAGGAGATTGTGGTGCTTGTGTGCTGCCTGGTAAGAAATTTTCTATGAACCTGTTTCCCTGACCTGCTTAGCTCAGATGTTCACTGGGAAGGCCTGCTGGTGTTGGAGGCTGGGATAATTGAATGAGTTGGGGGAAGGAAGGTTTTTGGAGAAGATCTTTGGGATCTGTTGGGAACTGGATCAGAGAAGAAAGGGAGACCATAGCAGGTTTTCTGTTACAGAGCTGGGGGGATTGGATTTGGAGGAGCAGAAGTGGAGGGATTAATCTGCTGTCAGATTACTTGTCTCCCTGGTAGGAGTGGCCCTTGGGTTAGCAGGGTATGCATACTGGGATTTGGGGCTGGGAAAAAGGAATGAGTAGGTGGGGCACAAGACTAGAAGGGGAAGATCTGTGGGATCCAGAGGAGATGTGAACAGGGGGTTAGAGAAGGCTGCCACAAGTGTTCTCCTGAAAAGCAGGAGATGAGATTGGAGGACTGGAACAGAGGGAGAAGAAAAGTTCTGTAGGTAGCTTACTTGGTTTTCTGTCAGGCATGGCCTGCAGGTTAGTAGGGCATTCCTGCTGGAGTTGGGGGCTGGGATAAAGCTACAGGTCGAGGGAAAGCGGTTAGGAGAGGATGGTTTGTGGGATCCACAAGAATTGGGGGAGGGGCTGCAGCTGGTGTTATGTTGCTGAGCTAGGAATGAAACTGAGGGACTGGATTTAGAGAGGAGGATGGAGTCTTCAGTAGGCTTATCAGTTTCCCTGGCCTTCTTAGCAGGTGTGTTCCTAGTGAATGCCTGTTGGTGTTGGAGGCTGGGGGACAGGATCTTTATGATTCATTGGGCATGGAGTCAGAGAGGAAAGGGAGGTTGCTGTGTATAGTGTATCAGCTACAGAGCTGAGGATGAGAGCAGGGAAACAGAAAAAAAGATTTGCTGTCAGCCGACCTGGTTTTTCTGACAGGTGTCTAGATACGATTTTTATTGTTAATTCTATTTAGCAAGTTTTTTTCTTTGTATAGTCCTAAGTATTGAACTCAGGTCTTCAGGTTAGCTGAGAACTCCTATCCTTCTGTCTCAGCCTTCTGACTGTTGAGACATGTGTGCACAGATAAACCTAGATCATACTCTGAATTTTTGAAATCAGATGATTTACGTTAAAAAAAAAGGCCATTTTCACAAGGCCATTCATCTTCTTTCCATCCCATTTTGATGGAAAATTACATTAGAATCACCGTTTTCGCATGGAACCTGAGACTATAATTGCATGCCATTATTTCACCAGCCTCCCCACTCGACCATGAATTCTGCTTCATGGTCTCTAGGCATGGTGCTTTCCACTCTGGCTGTGGTGAGAACATCCACCCCTGTCATAATTCTCCTTTTCCCAGTGCAGGGGGAGAGATATTGGTGGAGGAAAAGGCAGCCAAGAGGTAATATGCAAGGGTAGCTGAAAGAAGAGCAAGAACACAGTGTCAAGGTAAACAGTGTGTTTTTGTTTGTATATGCCCAGAAACTTCCATATTAAGAAAAGCAAGAAATGATATAAAAATAGTAGTCAGAAGTCAGGAAAATTAGAGTACAAGAAGGATGCTGTGCACCAAGCAGAGACCCATATCAGAGAGAGTCTGGGAGCCTTATTTTCAAATTAAGATAGAAATGCTGGTGACTACATACAGCTTGAGGCTTGTGACTTCCCAATCAAGACCTAGCTTTGTGATTTCAAATGACTTTAGGATTTTATAATAACCAGAAATGATCAGGAAAGTGCTGGGAATTTATCCCAGCAGAAATGGGGAAAAAAATCAACATCTCATCCCACTGAACAAATTTAAAGGGCATTAGGCAATTTCATCCAGGAGAAAGGAATAATGATTTTCTCTGGTGTGGTTCTGATTGGGGCTCAGGTCTAGAGAACATTCAAAGGGGCTACTACTTCTCTCTTCAACTGTGCGTTCTGGACAGTTCATGCACCTTTTGGGGGATTCAGTTTATTAATTGTGCAGCATCTGCCATGATGGCTATAGAATGTAGTTGTTTAAAAGTGACACAGTGCTGAAATAACAGGCTGTAGGTGATATTCACATAATCGTTATGCTAACACATTGTTAATGTATCAATGGAATCCTTGTAAAAGAATGCATGTTTATTGAATCTAGCTATGTGGTAAGACCTGGAAGGAACTTGTAGGGCAGGGGAGAGAGTCTATAGGAATAGAAGGGAGAGAGGGAGGGAAGGGGGAAGGAAGAGAAAGAGAGAAAGAAAGAAGAAAGGAGGACAGCAAAGTTCAAAAACATTTTGTTTATTTATGCCATGATACATATGCATATATATAAATTATATATACATATAATACCATTAGATTGTTAATACAATTATTTTAATGTTATGATTATATTACTAGACATAAAGATACATTAAGACAGAGGTAAGGGATGTTCTGATTCTGTCTCACAGCTGTGTCTGGCCACAGTACAGCTTACATTTGAGGAACCAATAGCAAAAAATATATATGTAACCGCCATGCCTTCTGGGACATTGCTGTGAGTGGGCAGGTGTCTGCAGCTCATGGAGAGTCAGGTTGTGAGGGGAAGCAGCCTACATGGGCCTCAGAAGATACAAATTCCTTCATTTGCTATTTCTACTAGGCAGCTATGCTTCTGTGAGAGCTGGTCTTTGGTTCTAAGATCACCCTCCTCATCTGCATATAAGAGAAGAGGTGAGGAAGCAATAGAAATATGTCAGAGACAATTTTTAGAGTTAGATTCCAATTTGCCCTTGTCTGTCACAATGAAAAAAAAAAAAAAACAGGAACTAAATTTTTGAACTGTGTTTCTATATTTACTTAGAAGCCTAGCAAATCTGGGAACTCAGAAGGAAATATGTCTCCTTTAGCCAACTGTTTTTTTTTTCCCTTAAAGGCTTTGTTTTTTTTCATTTGTTTTTGTTTTTGTAAAGGTCTATTTATTTATTTTATGTGTATGAATACACTAGTTGTCTTCAGACATACCAGAAGAGGGCATCAGATTCCATTACAGATAGTTGTTAGCCACCATGTGGTTACTGGGAGTTGAACTCAGGGCCCTTGCAAGAGCAGCCAGTGTTCTTAACCGCCAAGCCATCTCTCCAACCCTCCTTATCCGACTCTTGATAGAATATTTTATAGAGTATCAGAATAAAGCCAATAAACCAACCTGAAGATAGTCTCCCTCTGTCCAGGTGGCCAGCCTTGTATATGAGATTCTGCTGTCCTTCATTGCTATCTCTCTCTGTGTGGAGAGACAGTATTCCCATATACCAAGGCCACTGGGTCTCACATGTCTCCTTTGAATGACATCTGGATTTAAGCTGAACTTAAAGAAAACTAACTTAGGAGTGAGTACTGGGCTCTTTACAATGAGTGTGTATGATTTCTTTCTACAAAACCAAACAGATATACCCTTGTAACATAGAATACATATGCATGTGCATATGCCTATACATGCATATAATAAAGGGCATTTATCTGTCTTCCAACAGCAAACTCGAGTTTCAGCGTTCTTAGTCTGTATTCTGTCTGAAAAGGTCTGTGGAACATGTTGCAGATGTAACTCATAAGAAAGTGCTGTTGATGGGACTAGAGGAGATGGGCATAGGTGGCATGTGCCACCACTGATAGTTGGCAAAGTCAGATAGGCAAACTCTTGACTCTCTAAATGCATGTGTGAATGATAGTATTGAAATGGGAGCCTAAAATGCCGTTCTTTCCTGGGGCTTCCTGCCACTCAAAACTGTACTGAGGCTCCAGGGCTCATACACGCTAGACAAGCACTCTTCTATTGATCTACAGCCCCAACCTTTCACTGTTATTTTTTTTAAAATCACAAATGTTCCTATCAGATTTTTAAATTTTGATATTTTCTTGGGAATTGAGTCTGTTATCAACTACTGTCTACAAGACAGGCAGTATGTTCCAACATTTTCCATAAATCCAGGTGATAATCATTGTTAGATGTTATTTAATAATAAGTAGAATGATAGAATAATGGTAATAATACCTTTTATTCTTTTGAGAATATGTTACTTATTCATCTACTATTTGTTTTTCCTTTTCAAATTGATGCTCTGTTGTTCATCACAGAATAAAATCATTACCTCTTTGTTTTTTCTGCAAATATATTTACAAAAGTATTTCTTGTCTCATCTGCCTTTTTATTTTGGTTTCTTTAGCTATGCAAAAAACTTTAATTGTATGTAATTAAATCTGATGATCTATTCTTTGTGATTTCTTCTATTACTTCTAAATTTACATACTTGATATTCCAATTTTATAGTCTTGTTTTTCTATAATTGGAATTTAATATCTTAATATGTAGCTCTGTAATTCATTTAGAAATTTATTCAATATATGATTTAAAGAGGAAATCAAAGTTAATATTTTCTCAAATTCATAACCAATACAAATTTTCAGTGAGTTCTCTTTTTATGTTTGCACAGATACGTGCATGCACACACATGTACAAACATGAACAGACAGAAAGATGAACACACAGAGAGCTCTTTCGCTTACTTTTTATTTTTTTAACTCTCAAGAAAGTAGGTGCCTACTTTTCTGTTTTGATCTTATCTTGGGGCTGTCCTGAGGCATCCCTTTCTCCATGCTCTGTAGCATCTTATCTTCCATTTAGATAATTTTCTAGATCAGCTTCTCTCAAACAACTCTCTTGATCTCAGTGAAGGTACAATGCATAGTGTGGAAAACTCTTCTCTCTTTTTCCTCCAACATAAACTTAAGAGTGACTCAAATATCGACTTGATCTGTATACCTTTGAACTTTGCAAGCATTTCTGTCTGAAACTCTGGGTATTTACCTTTTGCCTTACATTCACAAGTTGGTGACTTCTCAATTATGGACACTGATTCGCTTTTCAAAATGGAAGCCTTAAGCATCTACAAGTTGGATAGGGTCCTGTGAGAGGTTTTTAATTTTTTAATTTTAGTTTTTTGCACATTTGTCAAACAGAGATCAAAAGCACAAGCACACTGCTTCTGTTTCTATTATACTATCTAATACTTGTAGTTTGTTTAGTTAATTCAACATTTTATAAATCAATCTTCCCTCAACATACTGTGATTTGGTGGAGTGTAGGCAACATACATCTTTTATTTTGAACATCCAGTATAGAGCATGAAGCCAATAACAAGGCTGATGTTTAATCACCATTCATTAAAGGATAGTTAACTCTCAATCCCTGTCCCCACCTGCTCCTGCCCCAAACCAGTCTCTGAACCAACCAAATGGCAGATCATCCCACATCCAAACAGGAGCGATGAATGTAATGGTAGGAGGGGATTGTCTGAGATTACTGAAATTATTTGCATTGTCTGAAGCCAGGCCAAGTTCTTCCTTGTATCAAAGGCATAGGGAAAAATCCAGAGATAAATTAGATATGATATCCCTCCATAAGAAACTAAGATAGTCTGAGGAGAAATGACAACTAGCTTGAACACAATTCAAGAGAAAAACTGATTGGCCCCAAATAAGCTGTGTATCAGAAAAGAGAAGAAAGAGAGAGAATGGCTTCACCATTAACCTTCTGGAATAAGAAACACTGTAATTTTTGTCATATTCAAGTTGCCCTCACGATGAATAGATTCTTGGATCTTCCATTGATATTCGGGCAATATTGGAGTAGCTGGATCCAGCCTACCAGCCATTCTAAAAAATTCCCTTTCTCTCTCTCTCTCTCTCTCTCTCTCTCTCTCTCTCTCCTTTAAAGAAGTTGAGCTTTCCTGAAACCAATAAGGGCTACCAATAAGAGGCCTCAGGTAGATTCATTACTAGAGTAGACTTCCAGTTAACAAATACTTATCAAGCTTTGCTCTCTGTTGAATCTTGCTCTGGAAGCCACAAAACATAATGAGATCCTTCAAGGAGTAGTCTAGAAGACAGACTTGCCAGGAAAGGAAAGAAGAAATGGTGAATAGGATGCCAAGAAGCAAGTCTGTCATCCCACCATGTGGAAGGCTGAGCTGGGACCATCAGGTTGAGGGTCTGGGCTACACAGTGAGTTCAGGGCCAGTTGGGCTGCAATGTAGAGTTCCTCATCTAAACCAACTAATCAACCAATCAGCTAATCAATGTTTCATGTCAGTCTCTGACCTTATGAGCTACTTTGAAAAATGATAGAGATCTTGCCTATTTTATTTCATATGTGCATTTTTGGGAGTATGTTCATTATAAGTTCCTGTGCTTTGCCAACAAAGCCATCTCCTCAGCACATTATTTTGAATGTCAATACATCTTGATGAACGTAGCAATATATTTTAAAAAACATTTCTTCATTTTTACTTTATATGTATGAGTATTTGCTTGGATGTACACTGCATGCACATCATATGCATGTCTAGTGTCTATGGATATGAGGGTGTTAGAAGTCCTGCAAATGAAGCTATAGATGGTTGTAATATGTGCTGGAATCAAAGCTGAGCAAGAGTAGGAAGTTTCATCTCTCTAGCCCTGAAGTGGCAGTACATTTCTAACACAAAATAACATTTCACTTTATAAATCTGTCATTGTTTATCAACTTTACCTTTAACCTATTATGAATAGTAATTCTAAAATTTTAGATCTTTAAAAATATTTATTTATTTATTTATATTTCATGTGCATTTGTGTTTTACCTGCATGCATGTCTGTGTGAGGCTGTTGGATCCTCTGAAACTGGAGTTAAAGACAGTTGTGAGCTGCCATGTGCATGTTGAGAATTGAACCCTTGTCCTTGGGAAGAGCAACCAGTGTTCTTAACTGTTGAGCTATCTCTCCAGCCAGAAAACAATTTAAATTTAACTAATTAATTGATTGATTTTATTGATTGATTTTGTGTATGTTGGGGAGGGTGCCTGAGTGTGGACCCCTCAAGTAGAGGTCAGAGGTCAGTTTGTGGCAGTTGGTTGTTTCCTTTTGTCATGTGAGTTCTGAGGCTTGAAAAGCAGGCCATCAGGCTTGGTGTCAGGTGCCTTTACCCACTGAGCCATCTCACTGGCCCTTACTTTACATTTTAGAAAGGTCTCTCTACTCTGACTTTCTATAGCTCTTCATGCAGTGATATTTATTCTCTTCGTGCCTTCAGCCCACCAACTTTAAGATACTTGTCTACATGTATTAGTCATTCCTCACAGCCCCTTTGGGAAAATGTCACACTATTAATGTTACATTAAAATCCCTCCACTTAGAGTATGTGTTGCTAGAGATGCCTCACAGCTGTAGCTGACAGTGATCATGCTGGGTGACAAATGGGCTGAGACAACTCTGAGAAAGTTGCCACTTTTCTCTATTAATTCAATCCACTGATGAGTCCCTCCTTTGTCATTGCTTCAATTATTCCTGAGATGTGTGCAAAGGACTCTCATGATGTGATTCCCAGGCCCTTACGGCTGGTCCCCTGTGTGCTCATTACCCAGGGCTGATCCTCTGCCACAGCAATGTGCAGATACTGAGGCACTGAGTCACTCTTGGTTCCAGGGTTTCTTGTTCCATTTTGTGCTGCTCATATGTTTTCCCAAGTGATCACTGTATGGAAGCCATCTTTGCCATTTTAGTGGAAGCTGGAATTATCCTCAAGTGAAACTCATTGTATGGCCAAGTGAGACGAAAGCTCCCATTCACCATATCTGGATGAGATTTGGCTAGAAGCTCTGATCATAGATCAGGCCCACATCTCTTTTGACCTTCCTGGATACTTCTTGTCAGCTCTGTCTCCGAAAGCCCCTTTACTAAAGTGAAGACTACTGTGTTTCTTACTCTGGTCCTGTTTGTATACGTTCTCTGTCCACTGGCTGGATATTTCTGGCAATTTATCCCTAGATTTTGGGGATGATGCCTTCTCTTCTCCACAGTGATTGGATTCTTTTCTTGCTGAACCCCAATCACAGCTTCATGCTTTAGGGGATGTTTCCAGGGTTTCTTGACTATTCATAGATTCTCTGGTTGAAACCTCTTGCTTTGTTCCTTGGGTGTCTGTAGTGTTTTAACTCTGAAGAGAAACACTTTTATATTTCAGGTTTTTCCAGCACTAAGAAAGGAAGAAGTCAACATTTTCTTTATCCACACATGTGTGACTGACACAGGAATCTATGAAGGAATTGGAAATTATTCTCTTATGCCCACTCGACAAGGCAAAGAGTGATCAGGTGTCCCTTCGGGTCCAGTGGGACTTCCCTGTCCAAGCTCTAGAGTGTTGACATAAGGCTTATAAGGTCTGCAGTGCCTATTCTATGCTCAAGCTCCGCTGTCTCTAGGCTTTTGTGATTTCTGGAATAGTTCTGACTCTGTGCATGTCTCTTCTCTTTGCTCCACTTATACTTCAGCTCCCACCTTTTGGTAATGAGGAAAGTCCTTGTTCACCTATTCTGGGATTCTTCATAGCTGCTACCTCACTCCTTGGCTTGGCCTTATGTGGACATTTTGTCTGTTTACTGACCAATCAATTCTGCCGACGTCTTGTGGATGATGTTTCCTCGACTCCACATGATGATGGTAAGATCTATGCTGAAGACAGGAAGAACTGACAGAGATGGTACTGGAAGTGGAACTTGATGAGAATTAACCAGGCTGCCATGACAGTTCAAGTATTAGGACTCTGACATGTCAGCGAGCCATTGCACTTTCTGTTTGGGTGTGACAATTATGTAGTATAATCCTTTCTTGGGCAGTAAGTGGCCATTTCTTAGATACAAGGTAGATGGTTAGAATCTGAGTCCTTGCTAGCGTGGGGTTTTGACAAAATAAGAAGCAAGTGGTGGTTCCTAGGAGATCTGCTTCAGGAGGAAGCAAGCTTCTTCTGACCCTTGACAGCCTCCATTGGAGATGCTGGCAGGAAGCTTCTGTTTCTTCTCACTAGAGATCAGCTATACCACTTTTACGTTTTTCTTGATAGCATCATGGTGTTCTTATGATGCTCTGTATTCCACAGGCTACATCTGTGGCTCTGTTTCTATGGATACAACCCTGTTCTAAGCCACCTCTTTCTGCAACCAGCACTTGGCCTCCTGAACAGATGCTTCTGTAACTGTCTGACCTTGCATCTTTCTATTTTCTATTCTATACTATAATTGCCATTCTGAAAATGAGATCCAGTTTCTTAACATCTTCTGATCTTAAAACTTTTCATCATCCTATCAGTAAGGTTCACATGTCTTATTGAAGTGTTATTAATTATGGTATCTGTCTGAGATTACCTGAATGCTCAAGCTGCCCTCTCCTTGCTCATAAGCACCAGCCCCTCTGCGTCAGTCCCATGGGATTTACAGTTTCCTCTGTCTGGAGAGTTCTTTACATACTTAGGTCTTTCTATTACAGTTTGAATGTGAAATGTTCCACCACAAATGGTGAAAGCAAGGAAACCCAGTCAGGATGTCCAATCATTGAGAGGTGTTTGTGTTATAAGGGCTTTGACCTAACCAATGGATCAATCCACTGATGCATCCATAGTTGGATGACATTGTTCAGAGGTGATAAAAGCTTTTGGGGGTGAGGCCCAGTTGGACTATAATACTTTCAGCCTATCTTTGAGGGTTGTACTTTTTCTACCCTTCTTTGCTTTCCAGATGTCATAACATGGACATCTCTTCTCTGACACGTGCTCCCCACCAGGAATCCTGTGAGCTGGGTCCCATAGCAAGCAGAAGAGGAGGAAGAAGAAAGCCACATGAGTACTGGCACTCTATTCTCTCAGCTTGATGTTCTACCCAGATGTGAGCAACTACCTGCTGCCACGGCTCCTAGCCTCTTCTGCAGCAGTCCCTTATTTTCCATGATAGACTCTGTTCTCTGAAATATGAGCCAAAATAAAGCTTTCTTACCATGTTAGCTATTTTCCTTTTTCTTTTCTGTGACAAAATACCCAATAGTGTATTTTGGCTCACATTGTAAGGGTTCTGTCCATCTTGGCAGAGAAGTCACAATGACAGGATCATGAGTAGGCTGGCCACATTGCATCAGCAGTCAGAACGCAGAGTGATGAATGCTGGTGTCTCACTGACTTCTTTATTTTTATTCAGTCCTAGACTCAAGTCTGTAGCATGGTGTCACACGTATTTGGGGGTGAGTTTTCTTCCCTCAGTTAAATCTTTCTGTAAGCATGGTCATAGATAGGCTCAGAAGTATATTTCCATGGTGATTCTAAAGGTAGTCACATTGACAATGGACTTTAACCATCACACTTATTCTAGGTTGCTTCTTCGAAGGTATTTGGTCATGGCAACAAGCAAAAAAAAAAAAAAATAATGAAAACACTCAAGTAGAACAGCAATCTGTTTCCTCTTCTCTTCTTGCAGGCCTGGGCTTAATGAGGCAGGAGTCATCAGATCCTAGGATCCTTGAGACATCGTGCCTCCTTGAATGAACTGTCCCCTGCTAAAGAAGACCAACACAATTATTTTCTTCTCCTTATGCCATTCTCTATACACATGTGCTTATCATATTTAAACTTGAACTTAGACTCTGAGATTCATGCACAATTTAATGCAGAAAAGGGGGACACTTAAGGAGACCCTAAAATAGGCTAGTTATTTTCTTCTCCCTATGCCATTCTCTATACACATGTGCTTATCATATTTAAACTTGAACTTAGACTCTGAGATTCATGCACAATTTAATGCAGAAAAGGGGGACACTTAAGGAGACCCTAAAATAGTTTACTGGGTGATTATAATGGACTATGGCATCCACCTATTAATGAGTCATTGTGAGAGTAGGGAGGCTGAGGCAAGACCAGAACATGTACTCTCTTCCTGCAGATGGCTGTAACATACAGATGCTCCTTTGCACACACATCCTGATACACCTACGGTCAGTTGAAAATATCACAGCTGAAAATACTGTACCTTAAATGTGCATTTTATATACCTTGCCTACCAAGCACCCTAGGTTAGCAACAAGGTGCACTATAAGTTAGGGTTGACCCTCTCATGAACTCACAAGCTACAGCTCTGTGCTGCAACCTAGTCTTGCAAAGGAGTATCCTATAGGATAGTGCTAAACCAGAAAAAAACAAAATCAAGTTCTGTTCCTTTGCTTGTACTCTCTCAAGTTTGCCTCATGTTTCCGTTCAAAGTCAAACTGGAATGTTGAGGGAACATTTATATGTCGTTTACTGGCCAATCATTGCATTCTGCAAAGTGTAATAAATGTGGACTTACAACATCCTTAAAGACTTTACCTCACAGTCTTAGGTAACAGTGGGCTTGTCACTAGCCTATTAAGACCTCCGTTTTCTGCAGTGCAGTGGCTATGTCTGTTTCTTGGAAAAGTGATGAGGACAGAACGAACAAGCAGGAGAGAACATTTTCTCACCTGATAAGCATAAGATATGTCAGACACCGTTACAGTTATCATCTCCTGCTTGTAGCAAGTAGAGTGCTTCACTCCCTGCAAGTGCTTAATCAATATGTGCACTTAGGTGGAGATTTACTCCAGGCCCCAGATGAAGTTCATGGCAGAAGGAGATTAGAATTTTCATCTCCTGTCCCACCTGGGGCATATGTCACAGAAGCCCTTTTATATGCATTTGCCACACTGTGATTTCCCTTAATCTGCCAAGTTGGAAGAGGGATTGCAGGCTTTTGTAACTGACATAATCACAGCATTGATTAAGAAAAAGTAACTGACTCTGTCAATTTAATTAAATAGCTAGGGATCTTCAGTCCCAATCTCAGGCTATCTACTCCAGGGCAGTGCCAGCATGGGAAAGAGAATCTACATCTGTGATTGGCTCCTTCTTTGCCAAGAGGTTTTGGAGGCAGAATACATATTTTCCAATGACTCACTCCATCCATCAGAGAAGAAATTACATTAACCTATAAACTGTGTGGGGCATTCTTTCCCCTTTAGTTCTCTGCAAACACAGTGACTACAACGTTGAAACCCCTAAGAGATCTATCTTCCTTCATACATGCCACATTTCTGAAAATGTCTACTTGATTTTAATTTTATTGTAATCAGTGAGTCTGTCTTTTAAACAGCAGCACCCATCAAGTTCCTATTGTGCTATATGCTGTGTCTTAGGAGCGACAGGGACTGTACAGTAGCAGAAGCTGTTCTTGTATTTAGGACACTTTTGGTGCATATTCTGAGGAAACCTTTCCATGCGCAGGAGTGAATGAGTGTAAAATAATATATGAGGCTGAGAGGAACTAGGTCCAGCCAGACGACTGAGAAACAAAACAAAACAGAACAAAACAAAACAACCATGCATGAACCTTAAAAGATTAATATAAAGATCATGCTTTCTTTCCTCCTCTGGCCCCTCCCCTTTCTCTCCTCTCCATACCCTTTCTCCTTTTCTTCTTAACATCTGAATCAGTTCTTAGTCATCTGCAGAAAGGTGGGTAGCAGAAAAGCATATCCACCTTGGGGTGAATGAGGTGGCCTCTAGGAAGAATGATCACTTTGGAAGAAGGCCTCAGTGTGCTTTGCAGTTTGCTGAGGAATCTGGGGAAGACGCTTAGGCTGTGACTTGCCCAAGAGAACTCCTAGATTACTTCCAGCCACCTTTATAACTGCAGGGGCCCTAGAGCTGGCTCATCTTCAGCACACCCGTCCACCCCTCTGCCTTATCTCTTGGTCACTCTGAAGAGTTCCTTCTCTACAAGGCCTCCATCAAGAATCAGATCTGTCACTCACCTGCCTCTAAAGCTTCCCTCCCTAGAGACTATCTGATGCCTGTGCTGGTCAGACTTGGGAATCTAGTGACATTCTATTAACTTGTGTATTACTCAGCCTGGTAGAGAGCATTTACAGACTTCCAGGAAATGTTGGTAACCTGCATCTGTTTTTATTCATTGTTTCATTAATCCCAAAAGCATGGATTTCTCTTACTTTAGTAAACATTGGGAAGGCTTCTGTGAGTCTTTGCCTTTTATGTCTTTTGGAAAATTCCTTCACTTGGTCAGTTTCCTCTTTTAAGTCACAATCTTCTCAATAAAGTCTGTCTCGGGCTCCTACAGTGTGAGCCTCATTCTCTCCCTAAGCTACCAACTATATCAGATTCTATGGAAACTCTCTGAGGATGTATTATTTACGTGTCTTGACCAATGCATCTCCTGAGTTTTGTCTCTGCAGCCTCCAGGACAAACCTATGGGTGTTGAAGGCAGCTCAATAAGAGATGGCAAAAGAGCAGTGAATACAGAAGCAGTCTGTTTAAAGCTGACAGATGGGAGCTGCCAGATTGCAAAAAGCAGCTGGGTACGAGAAAGAAAAGCCAAGACAGTTAATTAAAAACATTTTTATTTGACCTGATTAAAAAGAAGTTAAAGCTATGAGAAGTTTCTGCTGAGTGACTAAAGAGGCTACGAGTCAGATGGATAGGATGATGTATGTCCCCAAAGTCTGGACTCCTGGACTGCACTCAGCATACCCACTGGCCACAAGGATGTGTGGATTTGAACCCTACTTCCAAGGTGATGAGGACTGGCATCTCTCAAGTACTTAAGGTTCTTCTGTTAGGTACCAATGTGCTAGCTGAGCAGGTGGTATCCAGCTCAACCAAGTTAATACAATACCTGTGTTGGGCAGTCTAATCTAGGACCAACACATGACAAAGAAAAGTTAAGGCTCACCAATGCGTTTAAGTTGTGCAGTCAATCATTGATTTTGCTGAGAAACATGCACATCATGATGTCTAGCATCTTCTGTGTAGAACCTTTAAGAGGCTGGTGGAGCATCCTTACTGGGCTTTGCTGTCTTTAATAAGGAGTCAAAACAGCTGTGTTAGAACTAAGTGAAAGCTAGAGAGAGCTGCTGTGAAAGCACTCAAGATTGTGTGGGGGTTTTGCAGTGGTTTAACTGTTAGTGCCTACATCAGGCTCACATTTGGATCCCCAGTATTCATCACTATGACATTAAGAGGTAAAGCCTTTGGGAAATAAGTCATTAGGGCCCTGCCATTATGAATGAGATTAGTGATCTTAGGAAAGAGGCTCAAGTGAGCTTTCTTAGATCCTTCTGCCATTTGAGGATATAGGTAACAATCATCATCCGTGAAAAAGAGAACAACAGCCAAACCTATTTGATGTGTTCTGAACCACTTCAGTGACTTTCTTATGGACGACCGACATGTTCCATCTTTGGCTAGTGGGAGCTTATTCAGGATGTCTCCAAAGTCCATTTGACATATTTCTAGTAATACTTAACATTTTCTTTGCTACATAATATTACAAATTCTTTTAGGCTCATCTTGAACTTTTTCTTCACCAGAGCTGGAATCAGCTAGTTCTCCACAAAGCCCAAGCTACTCTCAGAGGGGAGAGATCACAGTGCGCTCAGGAGATGTGTACAGTGGGCCACTGTCCTTGGCCTTGCCGATTGACAGGGATAGGAGGCCAGAAATGTAGCTCTCCCTGACAATTCAAATCAGCCTTTCAGAGCTTTAACTTAGCACCATCTGTCTTACATCCACTCTCCCCCATCAGCCATGCCTCAAATCAGTTCTTAGTGTCAACAACATAATCACTCATTTGATTCATCCACAGCATATACCTCACAGTTGCAGAATAACAGTTTTCAATCAATGTGATTTCTGAATACAGATTTAAGTATCTTTTGGAGTTTTGCACTGGCTCGTTTTGCTTCATTTGTTTTGTCTCTCAGGGAAAAATCCTTTACAGATGCCAAGGCTCCTCATCCTGGAGTTGTTTGGAATACTGCCTCTCCATGTGGTCAGGCTAACTATTGATACTGTCGTGTACATTTGTTTTCTTTTTCTAAATTCCTTGTCAAATTAAATTGGCTTCCACACAATCTCATCCATTTACTTATGTCTTGTTCCATTATCTTTTTTTCTTTTCCTACTCTTACTTGGTGAAAACAAAGTGTTTAAAACATGCATTAGACAGTCTTTTATTTCCTGATTATAAGTAAGTTTTGCATTAGGATTCTTTGACAGATACGTTCTGTTTGTTTTATCTAGTTTTTCTGTTATACTTGTTCAGAATAATGTTTGTTAGTAGGGTGGGATAATGGCCTTGCCTATACCTTTTCTGAGGCAGGTGTTGGAAAGATCATAGTAATTTACAACAATGCATTCATTGAGGACTTATTAGGTACTGAGACCTGTGCACTAAGCATATGTACTATGCATTGAGAACAAACTCAATCCTCCTCCAGCTCTGTTACATAGCTACAGTTATTTCTTTGTTTTAGAAATAACAACTCCCAGATGTGGAATTCCTTGGACAACATCTTACTTGCAGAAAGTTCCCTAGCTAGGAAAAATCCCTCCCCAGAGTTAAAGCAAAGTGGTGGAAATACTGATAATAGCTAGTGGTTGTAAGTACACAGCAAATGTGAGGCACTGGGTTCAAACCAGAGGAAAGAAGAATAGGAGAAAAGAGTGTAACACAGAGAAAGAGAGGGAGAGGGCCAATATATTTCCTTCCTGATTCTGAATATAATTTAAGTTCATTGTCTACTGCATTAAGACAAAAGATGTGATTCCTGGTAAAGATGAAGCTGAATAAGAATTCTCCTTTGAACAACTCCAGTTTTTGAAAACAGTTGCTAAGTGCTGGTCCCTAGACTTTCCATATGTCCTCCATCCTTTACTAAATCAGCCTCAAAGATGCAATACTCAATGGCAGTTGTATTGTTGTATGTAGATGTGTGGGGCTCTACATGACATAGGATAGGAGACAGTAGGAGAAACTTGAGCTCCTCAGAAAAGGGCCTACTTCCTGGTTGTGATAGGATCTGTCTGGCCACATAGTGGAAGGAGGAGTAGTCCATTTTTTCCTCTGTTCCCCATCAAATGACACCAACCATTTCAGAGGCAAGGTATAGTATCCTAGAAGTTCAAATCAATCACAATGTGGATAATGACAAAACTGCCTCCTGGAGGATGTTAAGAAACAACTTTATTAATTGAAAATTCAGAAAAAGAAGGCAAATTAGAAATATTTCTCATGATTTAATCCTTTATAAAATTTTGTTCTGTGCACAATGGGTTGACCAAAAAAGCCTCCCTGTGCAGACAAATTTTAAGTGATAAGTAAAGTTTGGTAGAATTTGACTATTTTGTAGTCTCTAAAGTAATGTAACTGGACAAGGCTTACAAATAGCTGGTAATAATTGCAAGGATCAACAACTAGATCAGCATATGGACTCTGATGGAGATTAGAGCTATACACTACAAATGGGGTTTTCTCTCTTTTTTGTTTTTTCTTTCCTTCCTTTCTTTTTTCTTTTCTTTTTTTAGTTCATGCTGACCACAATCCTATCTGAGACTTTGGCTTGGTGGTATTCTAGGCATGGACTTAACACCCCCAATTAATACTACAGTGTGCTGCTCATGCATGTGTATACATGTGTGCTTTTGTTCATGTAGAGGCCAGAGGTCAACTCCTGGTGTTGTTCCCCAAGAGTCTTAGTTAGGATTTTACTGCTGTGAATAGATACCATGACCAAGGCAACTCTTATAAAGGACAACATTTAATTGGGGCTAGTTTATAGGTTCAGAGGTTCAATTCATTATCATCAAGGCAGGAACATGGCAACATTTAGGCAGGCATGGTGCAGGAGGAGCTGAAGAGTTCTAGATCTTCATCTGAAGGCGATAGCAGAATAGTGACTTCCAGGTAGCTAGAATAAGGGTCTTAAAATCTACACCCACAGTGAAACACCTCTTCCAACAAGGTCATACCTACTCTAACAGGGTCACATCTTCTAATAGTGCCACTCTCTGGGCCAAGCATATACAAACCATAACACCCTCTATCTTGTGTTTTGAGACAAACTCTCCCATAGGAACTTGGGACTCACAGATTAGGCAGTGCTCATTGTTCTGAGAATCCTGGCGATCCATCTATCTTTTGCCTTCTCAATACTGGAGTTACATGTGAGTTTTATGCCCAGCTCTTTAATGTAGGTCCTGAGGATAGAGCTCAGATCCTTATGTTTGTGCAGCAAACACTTTTCTATCTAAGATATTTCTCTCCAGTCTCCACAAAGTGCCCTCCCATTTTAAAACCTTCAGATCTAAATGCCAATGTTCAGAAAATAGAGCACAAACAAACATATTAATGATAGCCTAGGGATACAGTCAGCTAATCTTGTGTATAGAAAGCTTTAGCATCTTATTATATACTATTTTAAACATTTCTCTTTTTCTGTGTTTTCCTCTTCATTTGAATTAATGGAAATTTCTTCTCTACTGTCCTTGGTGTGTGACAATCTAATTTTGGCTACATTTCTTGTAACAGTTGCTCTCAGATTTTAGATTATATGTTAATCACACACTGGCTGAATTCAGTACCTGCTTCTCCTAACTAAGGAGCATTAGCTAGAAGCTCAGCATTTTCTAACCAGCTCTGCTGTTTGTGCCTCTTGTCACTGTTTTCTTTTGAGCTGGTTCTGTACTGGTACTCAAATGGAAATTTATGAATCAGCCATTTTGGGGCTGGAGAGATGGCTCAGCTGTTAAAGGCTAGGCTCACAACCAAACATATAAGAGTTAGCCATTTTCAGTGAACATTTGTGAGAAGTGAACTTTCTTTTCTGTAAGTCTGAAAATGTGCTTCTTTTGCCCGATAATAAACTGCATCTTGTAAATACTAATTCTGATGACAGCTATGTTCCTTCAGCTCTGAGAGATACTGCCCCATCATCCCAGGCATTTTCTGCTCATGAGAATTCTGCTGTCTCACTGTCTCTGCTTTTTTTTTCCTTCCATTTCTGCTGTTAAGGTTTGAATATTGATAGCCTCTTCTAAAGGTTCATGGGAAGGCAGGATCTAGTGGGAGACCTTTTGGTTACTGGAGTATTTTCACTGGCCTTATTTTCTCTCTCCTGCCTTATGATGCTTACCAGTTCTACTACACCTCATGTTCCAGATTTGGACAGCTATCCTTGCCAGAGGTTCAAAGTCATGGGGGTGTGCCTGGTCTTGGACTAGAATCTCTATAGATTTATGTTACATAAATGTTCCCACTTCATAAAATTAATTGCTTCAAGCACTTTGTTACAGAAATTAAAATAGACTAACACAAATTAACCAGAAAAACCCACTCTGGACCTCTATTCTTCTGCCACGTCTCCTTCCTCCTTCATCACACCTATTCATCCTGAACCATATAAGTTAGCTTTCATTCCCCCACTCACATTGCCCCTTGGTTGAGTCCTCTCGGCCAAGCCAAGCTGCCCTGAGAAACTTCTGAGCCTAGGGGGACCTTTACTCTCCAGCCACATCTCTGTCTACCTTCATCAGACCTGAGGATTCCGAACCATACAGACCCATGCTGAGCCATACAGACCTGCAGATCTGGAAACATTCAGCCTAAGGATACTTATCCAAGGCCTGCCACATCAGGATCATTGAGGTTAACTGCCCGTCCAATACCCATACAACAGAAACATCAAGGGATCAAAGCCACCTAGATGGCTAAAAACCCTCAAAAGAACACAATAATCAAAACCCAGGGCAATATGGCACCTTCAGAGCACAGCTACCCTACTACAACAAGCCCTGGACATCCTAACACAGCCAAAGCACAAGAAAATGACCTCAGATCCAATCTTATAAATATGATAGAGGCCTTTAAAGAGGAAATTAATAAATCCCTTAAAGAAATACAGAAAAATACAATACTACAGGTAAAGGAAATAAATAAAAATGTGCATTACCTGAAAGTGGAAATAGGGCAATAAAGAAAACACAAACTAAGGGAGTCTTGGAGATGGAAAGCCTAGGGAAAAGAACAGAAACAACAGATGTAAGCGTCACCAACAGAATACAGGAGATGGAAGAAAGAATCTCAGGAGTAGAAGGTACGATAGAAGAAATTGATACATCAGTCAAAGAAAATGTTAAATCTAAAAAAAATTCCTGACACAAAACATCCAGGAAAACTATATCATGAAAAGATCTAACCTAAGAATTATAGGAATAGAAGAAGGTGAAGAGTTCCAGCTCCAAGTTCCAGAAAATATTCTCAACAAAATCATAGAAGAAAACGTTCCCAACCTAAAGAAAGAGATGCCTATAAACATACAAGAAACTTATAGAACACTAATTCGACTAGATGAGACAAGAAAATCCTCCCACCACACCACCATATAATAATCAAAACAGAAAATGTACAGAACAAAGAAAGAATACTAAAAGCGGTAAGGGAAAAAGCCAGGTAACATAAGAAGGCAAACCTATCAGAATCATACTTGACTTTTCAACAGAGACTCTAAAGGCTAGAAGGGCCTGGTCAGATATGTTGAACCCTCTGAAAAACTACAGGTGCTAACTAGATTATTATAATCAGCAAAATTCTCAATCACAATAAATGGGTAAAGCAATATATTTCATGACAAATCTAAATTCAAAAAGTATCTCTCCATAAATTAAGCTCCACAGAAAATACTAGAAGGAAAGAATCAACCCAAGGAGGATAACTACATCCAAGAAAACACAGGAAATAAGTAATTCCAAGCCAACACAAACAAGGAAAGCTCTCTCTCTCTCTCTCTCTCTCTCTCTCTCTCTCTCTCTCTCTCTCTCACACACACACACACACACACACACACGTGCACACTAATACCACCAACATAAAAATAACAGGAAATGCTAATCACTGGTAATTAATAGTTCTCAACAGAAATGGACTCAATGCACCAATAAAAAGACACAGGCTAACCAAATGGATGACAATACAAGATCCATCATTCTGCTGTATACAAAAAAGACATCTCAGCAATAAAGATAAACATTATCTCAGAATAAAGGGCTGAAAAAATATTTTCCAAGGAAACAGACCCAAGAAATAAGCTGGAGTAGCCATTCTAATATCAAATAAAATAGATCTAAGAGAATAGAATAGACCTAGAAGTAAACTTACACACCTATGGACACTTGATTTTTGATAAAGAAGCCTAAACAATACAATGATAAAAAAAAGAAAGCATCAACAAGTGGTGCTGATCTAACTGCACAAAACTCAAGTCCAGGAACTCAGATATTCAAAATTCATTAAATTGTACTTGTTATAGCTAGGTTCTCAGGTCCAATTTTCTGATGAGCCACCAGACTGATTTCCAGGGTGGTTGTACCAGCAAGGACACATGTTCTGCTTTGTTCATAGCAGCCTTATTTATAATAGCTAGAAGCTGGAAACAACCCAGATGTCCCTCAGCAGAGGAATGGATACAGAAAATGAGGTACATTTACACAATGACTTTATGAAATTTGCAGACAAATAGATGGAACTAAAAAATATCATCCTGAGTAAGGTAACCCAATCACAAAAGAACACCCACAGTATGTACTCACTGATAAGTGGATATTAGGAAAAGAGCTTGGAATACCCACAATATAACTCACAGACCATATGAAGCTCAAAAAGAAGGAAGACCAAAGTGTTGATGCTTCAGTACTACTTAGAAGTGGGAACAAAAGGGAGGTAGAAGGTGGGAGGGACTTGAGAAGAAAAGAGGAGGGGGAAGGGGAAAAAGGGATCAGGATCAGGTGTGAGAGAAGATGGGGGAGATGTACAGAGTGTCAGGAAATGGAATGGTGCTGTGTAGCAATGGGGATGGTGAACTGGAGGTAGCCACCAGCAAGTCCCAGATGCCAGAAAAGCAAGAGGCTTCCAGGACACAACAGGGATGATATTAGCTGAAATACCCAACAGAGGGGATAGAGAACCTGTAGAGACCATATCCAGTGGGTAGGCATGGCCCCTGGTTGAGGGATGGGGCCACCCACCCATCTAAAAAAATATTAACCCAGAATTGCTCCTGTTTAAAGGAAATACAGGGACAAAGAGTGGAGCAGAGACTGAAGAAAAGGCCATCCAGAGACTGCCCCACCTGGGGATCCATCCCATATGCAGCCATCAAACCCAGAGACCATTGTTGATGCCAGGAAGTGCTTGCTGACAGGAGCGGAATATAGCTGTTTCCTGAGAGGATCTCCCAGATCCTGACAAATACAGATGTAGATGCTTGCAGCCAATCATTGGACTGAGCAGCGAGGACCCCAATGGAGGAGTTAGGGGAAGGACTGAAGGAGTTGAAGGGGTTTGCAACCCCATAGGAAGAACAATAATATCAACCAACCAAAAGATCTCAGGGACTAAACCACCAACCAAAGAGTACACATGGAGGGACCCATGGCTTCAGCTACATATGTAGCAGAGGATGGCCTTGTCTGGCATCAACAGGAGGAGAGACCCTTGGTCCTGTGAAGGTTCGATGTCCCAGTGTAGGGGAATGCTATAGTGGTGAGGTGGGAGTGGGTGGGGAGCACCCTTGTAGAAGGTGGAGGGGGAATGGGATAGGAGGTTTACAGAGGGGAAACAGAAAAGGGGATAACATTTGAAATGTAAATAAATAAAATAACTAATAAAAAAGAAAAAATACAGGATACCCATGCTATACTCCATAGACACAAAGAATCTAAACAAGAAGGAAGGCCCAAGTGAGGATGCTTGAGTCTCACTTAGAAGGGGGAATAAAACAGTTATGAGAGGCAGGTGGAGCGAGTGAACTGGGTGAGAGAGTGATGCGGAGGGAAATTGGGGGTTTTCAGGATCAGATGTGGGGAGGGACAGGAGAGACAGCCAGATGGCCATGAGAATAAATAAAAATCTGCAACTTATCGTGGTGGGTAAGTGGGAGGCATCTTTATGACATGACAAAAACTGGGATAAGGGAGGCTTCCAAGAATCAGTGAGGGTGACCTTTGCTGTGTCTTACAGCATTGGAGATATGGAACCTGAAGAGGTCACCTCCTGTAGCCAGGCAGGAAACAGTAGAGACACCAATTCAATCACAAAACTTATCCTTTCTAAAAGAAATGTCTGCACAAAAAATGGAGCAGAGACTGAGGGAATGGCCAACCAATAACCGGCCTAACTTGAGACCCACCCCTTGTGTAAGCACCAATCCCTGGCACTATTAATGATACTCTGTTATTCTTGCTGACAGGAGCCTAGCATGGTTGTCCTCTGAAAGGCTCCACCCAACAACTGATTTAGATGTAAACACCCATAGGGAAATAGCAGATGGAGCTTTGGGACTCTTATGGAAGAATAAGAGGAAGGATTACAGGCCCTGGGGGGGTGGGATAAGACCTTTCAGGAAGACCAACAGAATCAACTAACTCGGACCCTTGGGGCTCTCAGAGTCTGAACCGCCAACCAAAGAACCTACACAGACTGCACCTAGGCCTCCCTGCGCATGTATAGCACCTTGGTCTTTATATGGTTCCTGAACAACTGCAGCGGGGGCTATCCCAAAATATGTTATGTGTATGTGAAATATGCTCTTCTAGCTGGGATGCATTGTTTGGCCTCAGTGGGAGAGGATGCACTTAGCCTTGCAGAGACTTGATGTGCCTGGGTGACAGGATACCCAGGGGACCACCACCCACTCAGAGGATAAGGGTATGTGGGGGAAAGAATTTTGAGAGGGGCTGATTGGGAGGGGTCACTGAGCATGATGTAAAGTGAATAAAAAATGAATTAAAAAGTAAAAAATAAAATTAAATTTAAAAAGGGAACTAAAATCCTCATTTGGTGACTATTTTCTTTGATGAGTGTGTATTGTCCTTTCCTGTCTTTTCAGATTAGTTTGGATTGGAGTCTAGTTCATCAGATATGAAAATGGCTTCACCATCTTGCTTCTTAGGTTCATTTTTTGGAATATATTTTTTATTCTTTTACGCTGAAGTGATACTATCCTTGATGTTGAGGTATGTTTCTTAGATGCAGCAGAAGGAAGAATCCTGTTTTTTAATCCAATCTGTTAGTCTATCTCTTTTTATTGGAGGAATTAAGACCATTGCTACTGATAATATCAAAAAGCAGTACTTGTTGGTTGCTATTTCATTGTGATGTGATTTTTCCCCCTGCCTCTCTCTTAATGTGGTATTCTGACATTTACTCCTTGTGTTTTCTTGGGTGTGTTTATTCTCTTTAGGTTGAAACTTTTCTGCTAGCACCTTCTAGGCCTGAATCGGTAGATAAATATTGTATACATTTGATTTTATCATGGAATATCTTTTTTTCTCCATCTGTGGTGATTAAAAGTTTAGCTGGTTATAGTAGTCTGGTCAGTAGCATCCATGTAGACCCTTCTGGCTTTTAGAGTCTCCATTGAGAAGTCAGGTCGAATTCTAATACTGTCTATGTTACTTTGACTTTTCCCTTGCAATTTTTAATATTGCCTCTTTGTTCTCTACCTTTAGTGCTTTTGATTATTATGTACTGAGGAGAATTTCTGTTCTGGTCCAGTCTATTTTGTATTTTTTATGCTTCTTATACCTTGATAGATACCTCCTTCTTCAGGTTAGAGGAATTTTCACTTATTATTTTGTTGAAAATATTTTCTGCACATTTGACATGGATTTCTGCTCCATCCTATATTCCTATTATTTTTAGATTTGGTTCTTTCATAGTGTTCCAGATTTCCTAGATGTTTTGTACCTGGAGTGGTTTAGATTTAACATTTTCTTTGGTTGATATATCCATTTCTTCTATCTTGTCTTCAATGCCTGAGATTTTCTCTTGCATCGCTTGTATTCTGTTGGTGAATCTTGCCTCTGTGGTTCCTGCTAAAGTTCCTATATTTTTAATTTCCAAATTTCCTTATTTTGATTTTATTTATTTATTTATTTATTTATTTATTTATTTTATTTCTACCTTTAGGTCTTGAATGGTTTTATTCATTTCTTTCCATTCTTTGTATTTTCATAGATTTCTTTAAGGAATTTATAAATTTCTTATTTAGGGACTATCATCATATTCATAAAGACTGTTCTAAGATCTTTTTCTTGTGGTTAAGCTATATTGGAATACTTAGGGCCTGGTGTAGTAGGATTGCTAGGCTTTAGAGGGGACTTACTGGAGCTTGATGAACCTATTTCAGTCTATTAAAAACATGAATGATCCAAAACTTATTTTCTAGAGTTTTAAAATAGATTTTAATGGTTTCATTTCACCTGTTTCTTTTTAAATACAAAGTATCTATGTTATCATTGAGTTATAAATTGCCTTAAATGACAAAATCACCTTCATCTCTGTTGTCTTGTCTTCTTAAGAGCCTTACTTGAGAACTTTCACCCAAATCTCTCTTTCTGCCTGCCATCAGAAAGCATGGGACAGAAGTTATATTGGCCATGCCAATACTTTGAAGTTGTAGGTGGTCTCCAAGGCAGCAGAAATATTTTTACAATATTCCTTTTGCCTTTTCAAGAAGGGTGTTTTGATTACCCTGGTTGATTCAATAAAAGCATCCACACACAAACTTGCTGAGGCTGCTTTGCAAGGTTCTCTGTGAACATCAATGCTGATATATATATATATATATATATATATATATATATATATATATATATATATATTTAAATCCCTGGTTCATTTTCCACTTAACTGAACACTCACACTCATTAATAATTTACTAAGAGAAAGAAACACATGTGCTGGAATTGTTCTGTCAGCCTTCCTAATTACAAGAACAGCACTGGGAGTCCTTCTGCAAATTTAGTAAGGAATATATATCTCTATGATATTTAGGGTTGTCAATGACTCCTGAAATAAATCTTTCATATTTTCAAACAGTTCAGAAGTGAGTGAGGTGACTGACTTGTGGGGCGGTCACTTTTTGTGAAATGTTGAGTTAAGTTTAAGTTCTGAGGCTCATCTAGATCAGAGAAATTTGTTGCCCCTCTCTCCATGGTTCTCATTTATACTCAGGTCTCTGGCATATTCTTCATTTGTTACATTTGTGAATGAGATAAGTAGATCTCAAATGATGTTTTCCTTCTATTTCTTGCTATCTTACCTTCTGGAAACTTAAGATCATTTACGACAAACTTCCTTAGCTACTGACAGTAAGATTAAGTATGGCAGGTGGCATCTGAGTGCTTATGTCTTTTCGGATGACTTGCCTTTTCTGTGATTCTGTCCTTGGGTCCCTGGGTGTTTTTGGTTCCAATGTAGAGTGAATAATATCTGAAACTGATGTTAATATATGTATGCCTGAAGCATGACTATCCAGCTCTTTTGCCTCGAGGAGGGAAGGTCTTTGAGGTACAGTGTATATAAAATCATCTTGAGACAGAAACTGCATGAAATTACCTTCCAAGATAATCCCAGCTGTGTTAGTCTGATTTACACTGGCAAAGCAAAATACCTGAAATACTAAGGTTAATATGTTTCTTTTAGCTCATGGTTTCTAAGGTTTTAGTTCATGGTTGATTAGCCTTGTAGCTTTAAAGCCTATGATGTGATAGGACATCAGAGCAAGGGCCCATATAGAAGAAAGCTTACCTTATGGCAGCCTGGTTGCAAAGAAGGAAGAAAAGGACCTGATGTTGAGATTTCAAGGATGCACCAACAAGATATAACTTCTCCCACTATGCTTCATCTCCTAACGTTTTAGTACCTTGTAATAATGCATCAAGCTGGAGATCAAGCCTTTAACAACACATGGTTCTCTAGGGGACATCAAAGACAAGCTGTAATCTGGATTTGTAGCTCAGTATTCCCTACCTCCTCCCTAACTCCTATTGACTCAACTAGGTTACGTCTTAGCACATCACCTATTCATGATTACAATGTCAAGACTGGCTATAGGAGGATAGGGCTTATCACAGTGAACATCTTTAGCACAGATCAAACCATGCTCACTTTGTGATGACTGAAAAACTCCATTTTATGCTAGGAGTCCATCTTGACACCCGCTAGCTGTTCGTCTCTGCCTGTAGACCCTGTAAGGTAAGTTCCCAATAATCTGGATTCAGTGAGCCTCCACCCAGAAATACACAGCAATGACCATCTACTTGTTATATTATGACTAAGTGTTTTTTGGCTTCTTTAATGTGCTTATATACTCATTCAAATCTCCTTGACTAATCTTGACAGAGCAAAAGAGCTCTTGGTTTGATTGTGCAGATACTCAAGGTTTTTCTGTGAGTTTTATCTTCAAAAAATCATTCCCTTAATCCCCTTCTCATGGCAATCTAATGTTTGGCCCAAGAGACTGTTGTCCTTCTAGCAGTAATCAGTAAATCTTTTAATTGTAATTGAATTGAACCTATGGTCTTTTTCCAGGGGTCAGAGACTCTGTAACATTTGCTGTCCATATTTAGAACATTTGTATTGTAAGAGAAGGGTGAGGATTTTCAAGTTTCATTGCCTGTGAGAAATAAAGACACAACTTTATTGGTATTTTTCAAGGACATGCCATGGAGGATTCAGTGATGTTCTTCACAGGCAATGCAAGGACACAAGTTGGGAAACTAGTATTTGTAGGAGTCACTTCCATTACACTGTGGACCATGGAGATACTGAGTTTTCTGGGTAAGCTTTAAGCCTAGAATGGATTGTCCTTTGTATGGGCTCTGTTACTAATTACTTGTTTTAGGTAATCGTTCCACTTTGTTTCATGACCTTACTGTTCTTTTTTTTTTTTTTTAAAGATTCCATTATTGTATTAACTCTTTAGTTGCTCCAAGATTTGTATTGTTGTTAAAAGCATTTTTAGCATAATTAATATATTTATTATAATGAATTTATTGTAATTTATTGTAATGAATTTTCTTATGATAGTTTCATGTATGTAGACAATGTATTTTAATCATATCTACCCCTCCCCAATTACCTTCTTTTGCTCCTGTGCCACACTCATGAATACTCTTGATTTTCTCAACTAGCCCTCTTTGTAATCTCATAGCTCTTTCATTTTGTGTGACTCAGTAGGTTGTTTAAAGAAGCAAGGGCACTTTACTATTGGCTACACTATGAAAGAAGATGTCTTTTATTTACCTTTGTATAAACCCAGCAAGAGCTGGAGACCCATGACTATGACAGGTTATTGATGAACTCTATTTAGTACAGTTAATCATATTTTGTTGATTTGTTTGTTTGTTTGTGAGAAGGCTTTTTCTGTGTAGTTAAGGTTAGTATTGAACTGATAATCCTTTTGCTTCAGCCTTTCCAGTGCTGAGATTACAGGCATGAGCCTCCACATCTGTTTTCTACTGTTGATTTGCAGGTCACCCTTCATAGATGTATTTAAGGTCTTCAGGAGAACAGAACTGATGAAATAGACATGTGTTAAATCAAAGGGGAATTTATTAGCTTGGTTAAACAATACAAACTGGGCAGGCCAATAATGGTTGCTTTCACTCTGGAGAATAGAGTGACTCCTAGGTTCAGGAGGATGGATGCCATAGCAGTTCCAATCTGGTGCTGGAAGTCTAGGGGATTCCTGCTTGTCTTTAGCCCATGTTGGAAGGCTGAGGAAACTGGGAAGCTTGGAAAGCTGGAAGTTTGATAGCATGGAGGAGAGCAACAATACCAACCAACCAGAGCTCCCAGGGTCTAAACCATCAGCCTGGGAGCACATAGGGTGGGAACCATGGCTCCAGCTGTTTATGTAGGGGAGGATGTCATTGTCAGGCATAGGTGGGAGAGGAGGTTCTTAGTCCCGTGAAGGCTGGATGCCCCAGTGTGGGGGAATTCGAGGGTGGGGAGGTGGGAGTGGGTGAGGGGCACATCCTCATAGAAGCAGGAGGAGGGGGGATAGGATAGGGAGTTCCTGGGTGGGGAGGAAATGGGGGAAGGGGATCACATCTGAAATGTAAATAAAATATCCAATAATAAAAAAAAAAGAGGTTGTACTCACCAACAGGAAATGTGGACAAGCCAGTAGCACTGCTATCCCCCCAGAATCTCAGGATCTTAGCCACCAGCAGACGGTACTGTCTACTTTAGGGAGTGTCTTCCCTCTCAATCCTTCTTGAAAATATTCTTATAGATTCATGAAGGTGTGTCTCTTAGTTAATCCCAGGCCCAATCAAGATGTCAGTGAAAGCTGACCATCATAATGGTTTGAGAGTCTTGTGCACTTTGAGCTTTTATTTTCCTCTAGGATCATATTGAATGGGAACATTTGTTTCTTTCTCCTGCCATTTCTCCTTCCAAATCAGATTTGTGTCTAGGTTATCTCCATGTGGCCAAATGAAACCTGGATTCAAGAATTGTATCTCATCTTGGCTCCGGTGTGGTCATTCATGGAGGAGTTGGTCATACATAAGCAGCTTCTTCTCTTTTCTGGATTTTTTTTGGCTAGGGCTTTGGTTTGCAGCCTCAGGCAATGGTCATGAGAGTCTGTTTTTGAAGCTTACTCTGTGAAAGGTGGACACAGACCTGATCTTGTTTCCATGAATGTATGTGTAGCTATGCATATATATTTATATATATGTAAATACAATGTGTGTATTTGTATATATATGTGTATATGTGTGTGTGTGTGTTTGCATTGGTGTATTTTTGTATACACAGACACACATATGTGTCTTGCACTATGTCATCTAAAGAGCATGGAAACACTGTATGAAGGATTTTTTTTTAAACACCTCTCTTCTCTCTCACATCCTGCAATGCCACAGGCAAAGCTTTAGCCTTCCTCACATTTCTGGTCTCTTCAGTCTCCTTCTAACTCTGTTCACTATGATGAGTGGGAACAGCAGTGCCTCTTTACATGTGGAAATGTGTAAATTAGGTTGGATACATTTATTTCTCAGACATATATATATATATATATATTTTTTTCTTTAATCTTTAATCATCCCTTAGATTTTGTCTGCTTGGTTTTTTGGATTTTTGAGACAAGGTCTTACATTACAATGAAGAAGTCACTGTGTAGCATAGACTGGTCTTGAATTAGGGACACTCCTTCTACCTCATAAATTCTGAGTATTTCTTAGCTTAGATTCATTATGGTAAAGGTTTTCAGCATATTTTATTTTAAATTTTGCAATAGTACAGGACATTGTGGTGGTCTGAAATCACCTTACTGTGCACATCAGCCTGTTCTGTCCAACGGTATCATAGTACCCACTGACCAACCGTTCCCTCACCTGTGCTGTATACTTTTATGTCAATTTGACAGAGACTAAAAACATCTGAGAGGAGAGAACCTCAGTTAAGAAAATGTCTCTGTAAGACTGGGCTGTTGGTAAGTAATTTCTTAATTAGTTATTGATGATAAAGGAACTCTGCCCATTAGGAGTGGTACCATTCCTGGCTTGGTGATCCTGGATTCTATAAGAAAGCAGGCTGAGCAAGCCAGTAAGTAGCGTTTCTGCATGTGGTCTCAACATCAGCTCCTGCCTCCAGAACCCTGCTTTGTTTAAGGATTCCAGTCCTGTCTTTCTTTAAGAATTAACTGTGATGTGTAACTATAAGCTGAATAAACCACTTCCTCTGCCAAGTTGCTTTGGTCACAATGTTTCGTTGCAGCAACAAAACCCCTAAGATACACTTCCTTTCTTGTCTCAGCATCCATCTTTGCTTCTGATAAATATCCTTTTCACTCTCAACTTCTTTTAGATCAGCTTTTAAATTCCAACATAGTGTGAGATCACCAAGTATTTTATTTATTTATTTATTTATTTATTTATTCATTTATATGGCTTATTTCATTTAAGATAATCACCTCTAGTGCCACCTGTACTTTTCTGCACAATTGCATTTCATTCTATTTTATGGCTGAGTAGTATGTCATTGTTTCTGTGTATCATAGGTACCTACATGTTCTTTAGTTGTTGGACCCTTAAGTTGCTTTCATTTCCGGCTACTGTCAATAGCACTGCCATGAACATGGGGGTGCAGAGCCTTCTTTGGTATGTTGACCTCATTTCAGTGCATATCTATAGCACAACTCATGCGTCATACAGCAGCTCTACTCTGTATCTTTTGAGATAAACACTATGCTATTTTTCACCTGGTTGTATTAATTTACATTCCTATTGTAAGTGTGCAAGCATTCCCTAATTTACCTTATACCTTCTCCAGTATTTACTGTCTTCAGCTTTCTGAATGTAGCCACTCTTATGGGAGCCATGAAAGTTTACCAGCTTTCTCAAGTTGGACCAGCTGGTGCTAATGCATCATAGCCAAATACTCCCACTTTTTGTGGAACATGAGATCAGGCCATGAACTTGCAACCCTTGTTTCAGATTCTTTTCTAGAAAGCCCATCTGGTTCAGCATCCTCAACCTCTCTCCCCTGCTGCTCTTCCAGCTGGTGTGACCTTCATTGTTCCACCATGCAGCTGTGTTTGTTGGAAGGCCCATGGTGGCAGGTATTTGGATGGATACTTACTATAATTGAATCCTAAATTAGTTTTTGTTTGAGATTTGGAATGAGTTAAATGATATATTAAAAAAGGAAGGCTCATCTTTAAAAAAAAATAAAAAGAACCATTGAAGACATGGTAAGAACAAATGAAATAAAGTTTCCTATTTAGATTGCTCGTGTTTACTTCCTCTGTCTCAATAACACAGCAGAAGGAAGGAAGGAACAAAAATAGATCAAAGTGTTGTCACTTAGTAAAGATTCAATCCAAGCCCAGAAATAGAGAAAAAATTGGATAAATTAGTGAATAATCCCTTGGCAAAATGTTTTGTTCCAGTAGTCTCTCTCTGGCTATTCTTACCGATAGCCCCACTAATATGTTTATAGACAAAAACAGTCTCAGAAATGCAGTTATATTGATCATGGTATGATTGGGTCCCATGGATATGCAGTGATTCAAAGAAGGCAACTTAGGAAACAAAGCAAAAGCTGGTGAAGAGGGAATCAGACAACACGGCTTGCAATCTGTTCTATGCAGTACAGATCAGTCAGGGTAAGCTCTTTTAAGTGAGGACAATATATTTAATTGTTAGCAATAATGACCCTGCAATGAATAATGGTATTTGTTTTTCTGAATTATGGTACTGACCTAAAAACAGATGCACAAAACACATTTATTGAATTTGTTAGAAGGAGACAAAAGCCTGTCCCATTCATTCTATAAGATAATGACAGGCAAATTAGGTTATAATTAGGGTCATTTCCCACATGTACTTTATTTTCAAAACCAAGAAACACTGGTGGTTATTTTCATTATCTGCTTTCATTTCACTGTTCTTATTGACTTGTTAAGGCTGCCATGAGCAGAACCACAGAATACTAAAATCTTAGTGTCAGAAAGGGGCAGGGATCAATCAATTTGAATGGTTTGCTCCTTAAAGTTAGAGGGCTTGCCCTTGCTTTGAGTTGTTCATTCTTAGATTTGGGGTTGAGAAATGAGGAGAGGGAAAGGGGGGGGGCACTGAGTTGGAATCATACTTCTTCAGCCCAGAGATTTAATAGTGCCATGTATGATTATATTTATATCTTACTTAAAAACTTTAAAATATTATGTATAATGAATTTTTATCTAAGGAAGATTAAACATTTTATGGAGCCAAAATACATATGCATCGAGATGCCAATAAACATCTGGTTTGATGACTAAATATTAAAAGTACATGTTCCTTTTTATATAAGAAACAAAATGTCTCCTCATCTTGACATAAGAAAATATTGGTGTGTGTTCTATTCATCTCAGCTTCTATGCTTGTTTAAATGTCTAAATTGGAGGCTCCACTTCCATCTGTATGCCAGCATGAACATCATCCGAAATGGTCTCCATGTTGTCTAAGGTTAGGGCTTGTACTCTATGTTTTTAACAAGGCTTCCTTTATTCCTCTGGGATGTACCAAAGCAGTTTGCAAGAAGTTTGGAGATCTCCTTTAGTCGTGGTTTAATTTTGATATAGTCTCAGTCTAATTTTTCTCTTTTACTTGTATGTATGTATGTATCTATGTATGTATGTATGTATGAATGAATGAATGAATACTTGTATGTATTTTTTCATTTTTTTGTATAGTGTCGGAGAAACTTCTGTCTAATTTTGCAAAGATCCCCTGTTTTCTTCTAAAAGTTTTATAGTTTGAGATATTATGATTGGGATACAATCTGTGTTGAGTTACTTGGTTTGAATTAGTGGCTCATTTCATTTATTTACATGTGAATACTGAAGTGCTCAGCACCAGTTAAGAAGAGTCATTGATGAGCTAGAGAGATGGCTCCATGGTTACGAGCACTGAATGCTCTTCCAGAGGTCCTGAGTTCAATTCCCAGCAACCACATGGTGGTTCATAACCATTTGTAATGGGATCTGATGCTCTCTTCTAGTGTTTCTGAAGGGAGTGACAGTGTACTCATATAAATAAATAAATAAATAAATAAATAAATAAATAAATCTTTAAAAAGTCATTTATTATTTCACTGTTCTGATGTGTCTGAAGTCAGCTACAGTGGACTCATATAAATAAATAAATACATCTTTTTAAAAAGTCATTTATTATTTCACTGTTGAATTGTCATGCCCCATCCCCTGCCAGAAAGTCACCACCGAATGTGTAGGCTTATTGCAAATTTCACTTTCTTCCTTTCTCCTCTGCTTTCCTCCTTCTTTCCCCTTCCTCTCTTTTTCTTTTCTCTTCCATCTTCTTCCTTTCTTCTGTTTTATACTATTGACCTGCATAGTTCACATTCATGGCAGCAACAGATAATCTTGATTAATGTAGAACTGGAACAAAGTTTGAAGCTGAAAAGAAGACTTTGTCCCTTTTCAAGGTTGTTGTGGGTCATTTGAGTCTATATAAATTTTAGGATCAGCTGATTAATTTATTTAAAAAAAAGTTTCTAATCTCTTCCTTATCACGATCAACAAAGTGCTCTCACATACTTTTCCCTGGACACAGGCCCTGGGTGACATGATTTTATTAATGGAAATTGCTTACAAAGTAGATGGTGATTCTTTTCAATGTGTCTAGAAGACTGTTCAATTCCACAGTGATACAGAAAACCTCTAGACTGAACCTTGTTGGATTTACTGTCCCTTTTATAAATAAAGGGGATAGAGTGGGGTAGTAAGTCTGGATGTCAGTATGATGTGTCTAACCTGAACTCTGTTACCTGCTCCTCTCTAATCCCATACAGATAGTTATCTGAGGTACCCTTTTCTCTGCCTACTCTTCTTCTCCCTGTATTTGTACCAATGTATTCTAAAGAACAACTTCTTTGATATCTCTGTCTTCCCCACACCCCCTCAGACAATGAGTCAAGGGAGAACCCTATCTTAGAAAATCTCCTTTCTAAGAATTCAGTGTTTCTTTCTATTGAAAATCATTTGCAACTGTGGGTTCCAAGATTGTCTTCATCTCTTACTGCTTGGAGCCCTGATACACTGGCCTCTATGAAATTCTCCATTAACCTAGACTGTGTCTGTGCCTCATAGATTTTAGTCACTTCATGCATCATAAGAGTAGAGAAAGTGTTGAAGAATAATAAACATTTTATTTCCCCAGAATTGCCTGTCAGTTTACATTATTGATACTTGGTTGTTTCTGAACCACTGTAGCAGAGTTAAATATAAATGGGATTCACCAATCTGAGAAGACAGGGGAATCTACAACCTGGGATATGCTTAAAGTCACTTTTACTGGGCTCTGTTTAATCTCAGAGTATTTCTGAGTGCATAAAAGAGTTCTGCATCAGAGATTCTGCCTCTGACTGTTCTGAAAGTCCCTTGGATCTTATCTGGTTACCATTCTCATGCTTGTGAGAGAACAGGTCATATCAGTACCTGTCATTATGTGAACTTAATTGATAATTAATTATGTGAATTTACTTGATAAGTGAATGAATAATTAATACCTTGATTGTACCCCGTATTTGACTAAGAATGGTGTTACATATTTCCCTCATTCTATATGTTCTTAAATATGTAATCCATTGGTGGGTATCAATACTGTTTAGCTATATAGTACTTCTCTATTCTTTCAATTATTTTAATTGTATAATATACCATAATTGGCATAGAACATACAAGCCAAGAAATATGGTCAGTGTTTTAAATCAACAGTTTTCAAATTCAGTATGGACATGAACTGTTAAATTAGCTATAGTATATGTTTATTAGTATTTATTGTATAAAACAAAAAGTTTTATGGTGACATTTTTATACATACATATAGCATGCCTCAATAATATTCTTTCCTTATCTTCTACATTTGACCCCAGTACCTTTCCCTTCTCTGATAGTTTCTTTCTATTTTCTAGACTTTTCCACCCTAGATTCTACATGAGAAGAAACATGCAGCATTTGTCATCCCGAGTCTAAACTATATTCTTAATGTGTTGATGTCCAATTTAATTTCTTTTTCCTGCCCATGATGTGGTTTCATGCTTCTTCATAATGCAATAAAATTTAATGTGTGGACATGACACTTTTCTTTATCAACTCTTTTGTTGACAGATATCTAGGCTGATCCCATGTGTTGGCTATTGTTATTAGTACAGCAATAAACATGAATGTACAGTTATCTCTATGGATACTTAGATTTTGTTAGCCACATACCCAGGAGCTATGTAGTTGATTTATTTGTACTTATGTTTACAGTTTTGAAGATTGTTCACATTTATTTCTGTAGTACTTGTGATTTTTTTTTTAATCCCTAACAGGAGTATGTAAAAGTTCCTTAACTTCCATACCCTCATCAACATTTGATACTTGTTTTTTGGTAATACCATTCTGGCAAATAAAATGAAATTTTATTTAAAAATAAAATTTTAAATGATGAAAATTTAGAGTAGTTTTGATTTGCTAAAGATGTTAAACATTTGATATGTAATCATCTACTATTTGCACAATTTAACCAACTTTATGTTATTCATTTGTTAGCTGGTTGTTGTTTTTTTCACATTTAATATTTTGAGGTATTTATGTATTCTAAAAATTAACGTTTTTTTCAGATAACTGGTAAAAATTTTCTCCTATTCTAGTGTTTTCTTTTCTGGACACTAGATAGAATGTCCAGTTTTAAACAATCTTATTTGTCAATTTATTTTATTGTTTCCTGAGCTAAGGGAGCCCCGTTCAGAAAGCCATTGCCTATGACCATATCATGGAGGTTTCTTGTATGTATTCTTCTAGAAGTTTTTTTTTCTTTTCTTTTTTTTTTGTGAGGCAGAGAAACTCTTTATTACCACAGGAAGCAAGGGCACTCATCTCTTCAACAGTTTTAAGAATCACAAAAATGCAGAATTCACACAATAAAGAATAACACAGACTTAGGGAGAAATGGTCCCTTGGGTTATATTGGCTGTAATACTGAGGTAACCAATTGACCTTGTTCAGTGGAAATATCTTAAACGAAATGAAAAGAAACACTAGTTATAACATCTAATTTATGTATATCATTCAAATAAAGATATATATTATTTGCTTTAATTATAGCAAGTTACACATTAGCATTCCAAGATAAAAACTGTATTCTACTGAAAACTTGTGTGTGTGTGCTTCCTCTTTATCTGTAAGCATGGAAGTCAGAAAGTATGCTACTTAAGGAGACTTTCTTCTGGATTTAAAAATGCAGGTTCTAGGTCCAGGAAAGACAAATGTCAGCTGGAAGACTAATGCATCTTTTAAAACTTGCATGTTAAAATCTACAAACTTGACCTGTAAGACATAGTATTTATTTATTTATTTATTTATTTATTTATTTATAGTTTTTAAAAAAAGACCACAAAATTTCTCAAAATGGATTATGGAACACAGGAAATGGTTCATCAAAGTACAGGGATACTATCCAGTGCTATGGCTAATATTAAAAACTGAACAGTCTATTTAAATGGTATTACACTATCTTTACACACTGTGGACAGTGAGACCACAATAATCAACCTCACAGTAGCAACAGAGCCACATGGTCTCTAAGATACTTTTTAGTGGGCAAGATGCTGTGGTCCAATAGAAACATTTAGGAAGGAAAAAGCCTTGTAATGGTCGAAAAGCTGTTTACTGGTGTTTCTACTGTAAAACTCTCCTACAGATCAAATTGAAAAGTGATTACCTATGTGATTAGAACCTATGGTGCAGACATCTCACCTAACATCTGGCCAACAGATTTCAGTGTAACAGATTAGGAATTCATATCGATGACAGCATGACCTAAAGCAGAACTATACACAAGACACACACTCCATGTCCACTCACCACATATCATCTTTATCGCATTTAGGGCTAACTTACTATGCCTTAATTTGTTTAACATATTCTGAAATATCAGTGTTTAAGTCAAGGCTTTGACATATTAATCCATTTATTTCAAGTCCTCTGTCCAATTTTTGTTATATCTTGAGCAGCTGTCGTAAATGTAGCCTACCTCATCTTGGGAATGTTACTCCAATTCTTAATTTGTGCACTGATTAAACCAATGAAAGTGATATTATTTAGTGACAATTACATATTTCCTATTAATCAAAATCAATGTTACCAAGTATTAAGCACACAGCCTTCTCTGTGGTGTAAACTGTGTGTTTATCTTCCATCTTTCTCCAGTCTCCTTGCCAATAACTACATTGCCCAGCCTTTCTTTCTATGACTGCAAAAGTTCTAAATGCTGACACATAATATTTATGGTAGATACACATAAGTTGACAACAAAATTTCAAGTAAAATGAATGGTATCCACATCTATTAGACTGCAAGGTATCAACACCTAGATTTGCTTCTATAAATTACAAAGACACGTTGTACATTCTTAAATAGTGAATGTCTACGATATTGAGCCTTTCCACACAAGCAACTTATACAGGAAGGTAACTGGTCAGTGCGTGTTACACTGCAATGTTCTCTTGATTCCCTCCTCTGTGGTTGTTGCTTTGTCCTGGTGTCCACAGAGTGACAGTGTGAGTTCTTATGCTTTGGCTATGGTCTGTGAGCTGAATGAGGCAACACTATTAAGGTTATTAAGGCTTAATCTTTGATGGAGCATTATCCTTGAATCTGGTGCCATTTCCAGAGAACAGGAGGAGAATCTCAGCTATCTTGAGTCTTCAGGCTCTGTTTTAATAACTTTCTTTTCCAAGGTAGAATGAGGATAGTCTGTTAAAATCCCAAGGCTCTCTGATGAATGGGACTTAGTGTCACTAGAGTAAAGCCTACTCAGCTCCTCCTTCATCACAAAATGATGGGGCTGTCTGTTCTGCACACTAGGAATTCGAAGATTCAAAGGTCTTCTTGTCCATTGGAGCCATCAGAAGGCAGGCCGCCATCAGGCTCTGCTCTCCGGAACTCTGCTTGTAGAGTCCGGCCGTGAGTCTCCGCTCCTGCTGCAGCCTTTCATAGCCTGCCTGGGCACACAGGAGCTCCATCTGTTCACATCCCCCTGTGAACTGACACCTGCAAGCTCCTCACTCTTGGCTCTGGCTTGCTGGAAGAGTGTTGGCACAGCATCCTGGAAGTCTGGAAATCCGTTCTCCATTTTAATTCTCTTTGGAGATAAGTCATCTCTTTCACCTCATTTTAACCTGGTGGTCCTGTAAGTGTATTTGTAGGTGACTTCTCGAGAAACCTGCCTGGCTAGGGCAAAAAGCTCACGTTGTCCTTCACACACAGCTGAGCGGCTGCCTCATTAACAGTAAGCTCATGCAATGTGAGGTGTTTATCAACCTTTCTTTTGGAGTCAAATCGCCCATAGATGGTGCTATACTTTCTAATCTCCTCCTCTTTGTGTGGGTCTTCATCACTCATCTTGAAGATGTGACCAATCATTTTGGCCAAATTCTTATTGTTCTTCAGCAGCTCTTTCACTTCATTCAAGTCACTTTTGGGCAGCGTGGGAGCAATCTGCTCCACACACTCAGCCACAGAGAGTGCAGCAGCAGCAGCAGCAGCAGCAGCAGCAGCAGCAGCAGCAGCAGCAGCAGCAGCAGCAGCAGCAGCAGCAGCAGCAGCAGCATCCAGGGCCTCACTGCTTTCCTTTGGAGAGGCTGGGGAGCCCAGGTCTGCTGGGGAGAGACTATGCTGCTTTCAGTGGCGTGGTGTCCTTACCAAAGTCTAGATTTGCTGACACACTGCAGTGCTAAACTTCTCACCTCTGACTTGCCCTGACCCAAGCTCTGCACACAGGTGGTGGCAGCATATTTAGGGATTTTTTTTTTTTTTTTTTTTTTTTAAATGTGGCTCTCCTGAGCTGCTAATCCTTTCATAACTATTGCAGGATATTCCCAGCCACGTAGGCGATCCCTCTGGTAATTTATAGATGGGTATGCTACTGACAGGAAGGGAAGTCAATGGCTGAATTGAAAAGGCCAGAGTTTGTAACCCAGTCTCTCAAAGCCTTCTGAAGCCTTCTAACATTAAGGGGCTTGCTTGCCATGCCCACGAGTGCCATGATTTCCAAAAATTCCTCTTCTCCGCTTCACACAGTTGCTGAACATCATCACCACCTTGTTGGATAAAGGCATCAAAGTAAGAAAGCAGATTGGCTTTCTGCAATATTCTATACAGTTGCATCTTCCCCAAGGTCCTAGGTAGGGCTGTGGCCACTACTGTGGATGGGCTCAAGGCGACCAGCGGCTGCGCTGCGGTGCGCTCTGCCGGGCTCCTGCGGTGGCTGCCCGGGAAGTGGGGGCAGGGACTCATTGGGCACGTGCTCCGCTTTGTCCTTGGCCCGCCCCTACAGCGCTCGATCGGCCGGCGGCCTCCCTCCTCTTCTAGTAGTTTTAAAGATTCGATACTGACCTTAAGGATTAATTCACTTTTGAATTAATTTTTTATACGGAGTGAGAGATAAGAATCTAATTATATTTTATGGATATCCAGAGTCACAGAGCCACTTGAAAAATAAGCTGTTTTTCTCCAATATATGCTTTTGGCACACTTGTTTAAAGTCATATGGCTGTAGCTGTTGTGTGGGTTTAGTTCTGGCCATCTACTCTACTCTATTCCACTCTTTTATGTTCTATTCTCCTCTACTCTATTCTACTCTTTGCACATCTGTTTTTTATAACACTTGTTCGTTACTGTGGTTCTGTGGTATAATTTAAAGTCACTTATAGTAATACCTAGACAACTGCTGTTTTTCCTCAGCATTCCTTTGTCTTGGATATTTTGTACTTTTTTTTGTGGAAACAAGCAATTTATTTCTTTCGGTATTCTATTAACATATTAATTAGGCAAATAAATTTCTTTTATATGTCATTTCCATAATACAAATGCAGTGAATTAGATATATGCACCTTCTCACCTACCCTCAAAATTTCCAGCCTCTTTTCCTTCCTTCGAGTGGCCCATTTCTTAATCTATTAGGCTCTCTTCTAATTTCCGGAGAGAAAAACGTAACACGTTCTTTCTAACTAGCATACTATGTGTAACACGATGCCCGCCAAGCCCTTTCATTCCCTTGAAAAAGATAGTATTTCATTCTTCTATATGGCTGACTAGTAGTGCTTCATACATATTTTCCATATGTCCCTCATCTGTTTTTCTCCTAAGTGGCAGGTAGGTTTATTTCCTGTACCAATTATTGAGAGTAGTACCATAAAAAAAGCTATGGTGGCATGTCTTTTGTGTTTTGATGGTAGAGCAGACCACTTGTTAGGTAACACAGCTTTCTTTAAAGCTGTTTTCTGTTTGATCTTGGTCTTTGAACATCAATGCAAAGACTGTTATCTCAAAGGAAAATTGTTAAATTCAGAAAATAGAGCTTTGATAGAGATATGTTTATTCAGTTCATAAAGGGAAAACACCACTATAACTCTAGAGCTGAGGAGGCAGAACCTAGGGTGTCAGTATAATTCCAAGGTCAATGTGGTCTACATTATGAGTTCCAGGTGAACCTGAACTACATATACAGCAAGTCTGTATCACCAAAAAATAAAATAGAAAATAAAATGTGTGTAATATAACATTTAATTTGTTTTATTCTTACTTTCTTCCCTGACCCTGAATTTCTGACTATCTAATGAAAATTCAGGCATTTCTTCAAGTTCTCAAGCCAGAAAATAACTTTCCAATGTGGATTAAACAAGAGTAGAGAACAAACTACAATAAATTATGACTCATATTAGCAATGAAAAATATTTCATGTGAGCCAGTGACATGTTTCAGTGGCTAACAGCACTAACAGCCAGAATTTGCTTCTCAAAACCCACAGTGCAACGAGAGATGCAACTCCCAAAGATTGTCACCTTCACGTGCGTGCTATGATACCCACGGGCAAGCACACACTCATGCATATGGACTTGCACACATATCAAATAAAAACAAAATTTCAATTGAAAAAATATTAACATAAGTAGTCCAATAATGTAAAAGATTTAATGTGAATAGCCCATCATAATTTTCTAAGTACAACACAATTATCCTAACGAAAACTGGGATATAAAATATTAATTTTACTTACATTTAACATTTATGCATATGTTAGGCTTCTTTTGATTTTATTGGATATTTTATTTATTTACATTTCAGATGTCATCCCCTTTCCCCATTTTCCTCCCTAGAACCCCCATCTTAACTCCCCTCCTTCTTTATGCTTTTATACCATTTTATTACATGCAAGTATTAAGGTCTGTTCTAGGTTTTATTTATTTACATTTCAGATGTCATCCCCTTTCCCCATTTTCCTCCCTAGAACCCTGTATCCTATACCCCCTCTTCCTTTATGCTTTTATACCATTTTGATTACATGCATGTAATAATGTCAGTTCTAGGTTGAGGGTCTAACAATAAAATAGATGCAAATAGTAGAGGAACAAGCAATACAATAAACACAAATAGTCAAAGAAAAAGTAAGGCATTAAACCCAGTTACATGAACACTCCCATGATCACTGTTTCTAAAGGCTTATCAGGATGACCAAAATATCTGAGCCTACTTCCCTATCTTAGCCCAAGGTCATTTTCATGTCTAAAGCCTACTTCCTTGTTCTAGTCTAAAATTTAGAATCCTGTCTGAAATTACTTCTTTGTTCTGGCCTAATATTTAGATTTCTGCCTGAGATTACTTCTTTGTTGTAGCCTATGATTTAGATGCCTACCTGAACTTCTTTGTTCTATTCTAATGTCAGATTCCTGCTTGAAGACTACTTCCTTGTCCTTGGCCGATGCCATATTCCTGTCAAGCAGCTCCTTCTCTTGTCCTTGGCCCATGTCAGCTTCTTGCCAAGCAGCCCCAAAGACTCTCCACCTCTCCACCTTTTTTATTTTGTTAATAAGACTGAGCCTGTCTTAGGTCATTCTGACAAGAATGCCTTCCTTACCCATCATGGAATATGTATTATCAAAGGCAATGCACTTCTGTCTTAGGTTGGTAAGGCTCTGTGCAGAATCTTACCCATCCTTGGCTTGCCAGCCTGTTAATTTAATAACTTTGTCTGGGGGTCCATTTTCAGGTTTAAGCCATGTACTTTGGCTGCCAACATGTTGATGTTGTTAAAGATAAGCTTTAACACGATGGGCAGGAATAAAAGTATTCCCAGGACAAGAAGGGTTAGCCTGATCAAGGTATATATGCCATTCCTGTGGTTTGTCCAAAATGGAAATACTGAGCTCAGACCATGGATACTTTTATTGGGATTATCTGCAGCATCAAAGGTCAACAGAGCAGCATTCTTTAAATTCATAATCTCATTATGCAAAGTTTACACACCCAGAGAGGTATTAGAATTATGCCAAATATTCTACAGGTGTCTTTAAACTTTTTTCTAATCATAATGACAATCATTGTGAATTTCAAAGTAATACTACTCCAATAATATTTATCATGACACTTGGGATGGCTCCTAACTCTTGAACCCTGAACCTTCTTCAGAAAATTTGAGTGGGTTGTAGAGCATCATTCCTTGTTCCAGATACCTATATAAATCCTTTTGTATACTCAATACATTAGCAACATTTTTTTTCTAGATGGTTAACAAAAATAGTTGTCTTAACTTTTTGTGTCAATGCTATTGCAGAAGCAGTGGTGCTAGCAATTAATGGAACTAAAGCTGTTATACCAGCAATAATCAAGCCTGCTACCCTCTTGCTTCTGCTTAAAGCCTAATTCACTTCTTCAAGGACTTTTAAGCTTTTTTTCAGAGAATCAAGGTTTTCTAATACTCAGGTCAGTGAGACCAAAGCTGGTTGATAGACCCCCATAACAGACATGCCAGGTTTCAACACACTTACATAATTGGAAATTATACAGTCAATGCAACTTACAATAAATGCGGTAGAAGAGACAAAACCAATTTTAGCTTGACAATTAAAATATGCACTAACCCTTGTTGGAAATCCAGATCCTGTCTCAACATTATTTCTTGCTATCCTAACATCATATGAGCTACAGCTAGCTTCCAAATATGTTCCTGACAAATCCAGATCCAGTCTTCCAAAAGTAGACTATTATTTCCCATATTGGATTGATTTCTCGACCAGTACATGATTGAGTCCTAATAGCTGAGCACCTTTAAGAAGAATAAAAGAGACATAGTTTCTCTTTTCTATTCTCTATCCCACAAGGTCAAAAATCTTGAGGCCAGGCACTTGTCCCATCTGGGATATAGTCAAGCAAATGTGGGTCAGGAACACATGTCCAATACAGCTCCCCAGTCACCCTTGTCAGGGCACTCAGCAAGCTCACAGGTCGGCATCATTCTTTGTCTTAGCAACAGTATGTCTCACCAATTTTTTTAAAGTTCCATGGGCCTCTTCCACAGTACCCTGTCCTTGAGGATTATACAAAAATCCCTGTAATAAATTGTTAACAAAAACACTGCTCAACTATAATTGCCAGGCCCATTATCTGTTTTATAAAATTGGATATTTTATTTATTTACCTTTAAATGTTATCACCTCTCTCATCCCTCCCAAAACCCCTTAACTCATCCCCCTTCCTCCTATTACTATGAGGGTGTGCTCCTACCATCCTACCATTCCGGCCTCCCTGCTCTTGAATTTCCCAACACTAGGGAATCCAAACTTTCAGGCACCAAGGCTGTCTACTTCTACAGATGCCAGGCAAGACCACCCTCTACTACCTATACAGGTGGAGCCATGAGTCCCTCCCTTTGTGTTCTTGGGCTAGAGATTTTAGAGTGACTACTCCAGCTTGTTTCTTGGGACCATTTGCTTGAAAAATTGTTTTCTAGCCTTTTACTCTAAAGGTAGAGTCTGTCTTTGTCACTGAGGTGCATTTTCTGTATGCAGGAAAATGCTGGGTCCTCTTTACATATCCAGTCTGTTAGCTTATGTCTTTTTTTTATTGGGGAATTGAGTCCATTGATGTTAAGAGATATTAAGGAACAGTGATTGTTGTTTCTTGTTTTTTTTGTTATTAAAGGTGGAATTATGTTTGTGTGGCTACCTTCTTTTGGATTTGTTGGAAAAGAGTTACTTTCTTACTCTTTCTAGGGTATAATTTCCCTCCTTGTATTGGAGCTTTCCCGCTATTATCCTTTGTAGTTCTGGGTATGTGGAAAGATATTGTTTAAATTTTGTTTTGTCATGGAATATCTTGGTTTCTCCATCTATGGTAATTGAGAGTTTTGCTGGGTGTCGTAGGCTGGGGTGACATTTGTGCTCTCTTAGGGTCTGTATGACATCTGTCCAGCATCTTCTAGCTTTTATAGTATCTGGTGAGAAGTCTGGTGTAATTCTGATAGGTCTGCCTTTATAATTTACTTGACCTTTTCCCCTTACTGCATTTAATGTTCTTTCTTTGTTTTGTGCATTTGATGTTTTGATTATTATGTGATGGGAGGTATTTTTTTTCTGGTCTAGTCTATTTGGCATTCTATAGGCTTCTTGTATGTTTATGGGCATCTCATTCTTTAGGTTATGGAAGTTTTCTTCTATAATTTTGTCGAAGATATTTATTGGCCCTTTAAGTTGGGAATCTTGACTCTCATTTATACCTATTATCCTTAGGTTTGGTCTTCTCATTGTGTCCTGGATTTCCTGGATGTTTTGTGTTAAGAACTGTTTGCATTTTGTGGGTTTTTTTGACTGCTGTGTCAATATTTCCTTGGTATCTTCTGCACATGAGAGTCTCTCTTCTAGCTCTTGTAGTCTGTTGGTGATACTTGCGTCTATGACTCCTGATTTCTTTCCTAGGTTTTCTATCTCCAGAGTAGTTTCCCTTTGTGATTTCTTTATTGTTTCTACTTCCATTTTTATGTCCTTGATGTTTTTGTTTAATTCCTTTACCTGTTTGGTTGTGTTCTCTTGTAATTCTTTAAGGGATTTTTGTGTTTCCTCTTTAAGGGCTTCTACCTGTTTACCTGTGTTCTCCTCAAATTCTTTGAGAGTGTTATTTATGTCCTTCTTAAAGTCCTCTAGCATCATCATTAGAAGTGATTTTAAATCTGAACCTTGTTTTCCTGGTGACATGGGGAATCCAGAACTTTCTAGTGTGAGAGAACTAGGTTCTAATGATGCCAAGTACCCTGGGTTGCTGATGCTTATGTTCTTGCCCTTGTCTTTTGCCAGTTGGATCTCCTTAGTGCTACCTGCCCTGTCTCTGACTGGAGCCTGTCCTGCCTATTATCTTGGTTGTATCAGAACTGTGTGGAGTAGTTGTTACTACTGGGGCTAGAGCTGGGGCCCAAGATCTGCTCAGTGCTCAGGCACAGACAGGAAGGAACCAGTGCTCTGTGCCAGGAGTGAATTCCTGGTTCCTTGTGGGTCCCACTTACTTCCCATTTGGGGCGGGTGTTACTGTCTCCTTATCTAAGATCCTTCCTGGGTTAGAGCTCCTGGGAGGCCTAATTCCTCTGGGTCCTATGAGCCTGATACTATTTCTTATTTGGATATTTTATTTATTTGCATTTCTGTTTTATTGTATATTTTATTTATGTATATTTCAAATGTTTTCCCTTGTCCCAGTTTTCTCTTTGGAAACCCCTTATCCCATTCTCCTTCCTCTTGCTTCTATGAGGGTAGTCATCCACCCACCCACCCACCCACTCCCTATTCCCTATCCTGGCATTCCCCTCCACTGGGGCATTGAGCCTTCACAGGACCAAGGCCCTCTCCTCCCATTGATGCCAGAAAAGACCATCCTCTGGTATGTATGCAGCTGGAGCCATGCGTCCCTTCATGTGTACTCTTTGGTTGGTGGTTTAGTCCCTGGGAATCTGCTTGGTTGATATTATTGTTCTTCCTATGGTGCTGCAAACCCCATTCAGCTCCTTCAGTCCTTTCTCTAACTCCTCCATTTGGGTCCTGGTGTTCAGTCCAATGGTTGTCTGCAAGCATCCGTAACTGTATTTGTCAGGCTCTGGCAGAGCCTCTCAGGAGACAACTATATCAGGCTCCTGTTAGCAATCACATCTTGGCATCAGCAATAGTGTCTGGGTTTGGTGTACCTATAATGGGATGGATCCCTTGGTGGAGTAGTCTCTGTATGGTCCTTCCTTCAGTCTCTGCTCTACATTTTGTTCCTGTATTTCCTTTAGACAAGAGCAATTCTTGGTTAAAAATTTAGAGATGAGTAGATGGCCCCATCTTCAAAATGAGGGCCTTGCCTAACCTCTGGATATGGTCTCTACAGCTTCTTCCTCTTCTTTGTTGGGTATTTCAGCTAATTTCATTCTGGGTCCTGGGAGCCTCTTGCTTTCCTGGCATCTGGGAATTTCTGGTGGCTACCCCCAGTTCCCCATACTCCATTGCTACACACCTCTGTTCAATTTCCCTACCTTCTGTATATCATCCCCATCTCCTCCCATATCTGGCCCTGCCCCCTTTTTCCTTTCACCCTCCTCTATTCCTCCCCTGTCCTTCTCACCCTCTACCTCCTGTGAGTATTTTGTTTCTAAGTAGTACTGAAGCATCAACACTTTGGTCTTTCTTCTTGAGCTTCATATGGTCTGTGAATTGTATTCCAAGCTTTTGGGCTAATATCCACTTATCAGTGAGTACATACCATGTATGTTCTTTTGTGACTGGGTTACCTCACTCAAGATGATATTTTCTAATTCCATGCATTCCATTCTGTAAATGTACCACATTTCCTATATCTATTCCTCTGTTGAGGGACATCTGGGTTGTTTCTAGCTTCTGGCTTTTATAAATAAGACTGCTATGAACATAGGGGAGCATGTGTCCTTGTTATTTATTGGAACATCTTTTGGGTATATGCCTAGGAATGGTATCACTGGATCCACAGGTAATACTATGTCCAATTTTCTGAGGAACCACCAGACTGAGTTCCAGAGTGGTTGGACCAGCTTGCAATCCCACCAACAATGGAGGAGTGTTCCTCTTTCTCCACATTGTCAACAGCATCTGTTGTTATCTAAGGTTTTGATCTTAGCCATTCTGACTGGTATGAGGTGGAATCCCAGGGTTATTTTGATTTGCATTTCTCTAATGCCTAAGGGTGTTGAACATTTCTTTAGGTGCTTCTTGGCAATTTTCTTTCTTTCTTTTTTTAAAAATTGGTCTTGAGAAATCTTGGTTACCTTTATCAGTTACTTGAGTTAAGAAATCAAGGTAATCTTTGAACATGAAAATAAAGGCTTGACTTTTATAACTATGTCTTTGTTCATTTTTGGGCTTCCTGTGTGAGACATTGTAGGAATTCATCATTGCTGTTGCCTTTTCTAATCAGGCTTCCTCATCTCCCCAGAATAGATGATTGCATATCTTCATGTGACACTATCATACACTGTCTTTGTTCTTAAAAATGTAGATAGAGAGGAGGCAATAAGAAGATGCAGGCAGTAGATATACCATCTTTAAATTGATGGAGCATATGAGAAGGCAGAATATAAAGGGAGGGCCACTGGGCTATTGGATTGTGGCTAAAGTATTTCAAATCTCACATGCTCTTGCTCTTGGTTTCTATTTCCAATATGTGCTTGGTAGCTAGTGTGTCTCCAGACATCAATGCTTCAGATAAAAAAAAAATGTGTCTGAATTAAGCACAGTGTGAAGTCTTAGAAGTAACAGGGATTGGAAGGTTTGTAATAATTGCTGGCTCATATAATGTCAATGCAAGGAGAGTTTTCAGAAATCACATTCAAACTTTATGTTCAAAGTGACATGAGTTCTATTGGATGACTATCAGGACACAGGAAAATATAAAAAAAAAAGTTTCTTATTTGTTAGGATGGGTATGGTTTTCTGCATTGTAAGGTAGTCAAGATTATGCCTAGTGGAACCTAACCAACTTGTTAGACAAAAATCAAGAAGCCTTGGGAATGAATAGATGCAAAATTCTTCTCTTATCTCTATAAACAGAGTAAAGAAGCCAGAGGGACATGCAGGATGTGGTGCAATCATTGGGATATATTTCAAACCCTATATTTTTCAAGGATTATCATGACCTTGTGGAGGTCCTGAAGAGGACTGAATTTGTTATTCAGTCTCAATTTGACCTTGGTTCTGATGAGGTTCTCTGTGAACTGAAGCCACAGGAATGCCTAAGTTTTCAGGGGCAGGATCCTAGGTAGAGAAGAACTTTACTGACCTACAGATTGCATCATAGAATTGAGAAACAAGCTTATGCTTGAGGATGAAAAGAATATCTGAGCAGCTTTTTGTGAATGTTGACTTTTTTTTCCTGTAGGACAACGAGCTTCTTTGACACAGCAAGGTCGAGGTATCTATGTATATAAGTAGGGATTTCTGAAGACTACCTGGCTATGTGAATCTCGGTCTCTGTGAAACCTGGGCTGGAGTTAACACTATGTGGGTGGTGATGAAGTGTGCTTGTAGATAAAGTTCACTGGGGATGGAGTGGAGTCTATTAAAGAGGACCTTGACCAAGGCTGAGAGGAACTCCAGCATTATAAAAGAAATCTTTTATATTGTACTGAGAAAAGCAACCTCAAGGGACCCTGAAAAGAGGATTTTGAAAAAAAAAAAAAAACACAATCATAGATACAATCATGTTGTCAGATATCTCTGAGGCCTGGATTCATAAAGCCAGGTGGTCTTCAGAAACCTCTACCTATATACTTAGATACTGTGACCTTGGTGTGTCCGAGAAGCTCAGTGTCCTACAGGGAAAGGGGGCCAAGTTTCACAAGATCCTGCTTGGGGATGTTATGGTTGCTCAGATACGAGTATGTGGCTGGCTCATCTAATTTACGTCTGAGGGAATGGCTGTAGCTGGCAGGTTGGAGACTTAGGAAAAAGTTGCTATTGAGTTTTCAGTCTCAAGGTAGTCTTTTTGTAGGAATCTTTCCTTTGTAAGAAGAGTTCAGTTTTATTGCAAGACCTGCAGATGACTGAATGGGGCCTGCATTGTGGATTGCTCTGCTCACACGCTACTCAAAATCTATGGACTGTAAATACTTGCCTCATCTTTGGAATACCTTCATAACAACATACAGGTATATTTGACTAAATATTTATATATCACCATACAATCAACCCTTATAATAATTTTGGTTGGAACAGGTTACAGATTTAGCACAAATAATATCATGTTGAAGCCTCAATCAGGCCTTGAAAGCCTACATGTAGGCTGCAACTCCTGCCAAAACAGAAGTGAAGACCTAGCCCACCTTCCAAAACATAAACAAAAAGTAAGGCAATAGTTTCTGGAAAGTTCCTGAATAAAAGGTCCCTATGTGTACTAACAATGCACTAACTTTGCCTATTGGCTTCTGTAGGTCTGTTCTTTGCTAACTGAAGTGTAACAGCCAGGATGTGGTTTTGTGTGATTTACACAAGTTCCCCATGCAGTTGCTGGCTCATAGTAAAGGTTTTCTTTTTAGCTTTAAGAGTTTCTGTGTTGTAGTCCCTGATGGGTTTACCTTACAAGGTTAAAGGAAAGAAGAAAAATTCTTCAATGTCCAAGTTTGTCAGAAATTTGTCTGAGGCCATGCTGTGACATTGACTCATCTTGTGTGTGTCTGGAAGTGTGGGAGAATGGAGTTGGGTAATCGTAATTACAGATTTATGGCATTCTTTGTCCCATTGCCCGAGTCCTTTAGGTAAAATTAGCTGTCTGGGTACAGTGCCAGAGAATAGGGTCAACACTGAAATAAAGATTTTTTTCCTGTTGCTTATGGGAAAGAAAAAAAAGTGTTTAAGCATGTAAGTGTGTGTGTGTGTGTGTGTGTGTGTGCACGCACACACACGCACGCACAAGTGTCTATATGTATGTTTTCTCATTAGAATTTCCCCCACATTGATTAGTGAGTGATTGTGGAGGCTCTTGTTTCTGCTCTGTTGTTACATAATTTGCTATGTCACTCTCCTTAATCTTTCTTGATCAGATTAGCAGACCATTCATTATATATGCCAAGACAAATCAAGAGATATTTTCCTAAAGTCATAAATTTCTACAAGGAAATTAGTGTTTATCACTCTTCCCCAGAGAAAGACCCACATAAAACCTTTTTTTCCCTCTCTGTGGTTGTTATGCTTTGGGGAGACAAGCCAGGCTGATGCTAAGAGTTGAGAGAAGTTATTAAGATTAGCTTGTCAGTACCTAACCTGGAATTCAAAGCCAGAGATCCTGGCCTCAAGTCTTGCTGTCGAAAATCAATTCTTTAAGTCTTATTAAAAGATATTAAATATAGAAGTCTCATTGATCAAGGGTTTGAGAGGCACAAGAATTAAAGAAAAGGAGCGTTGGTTTGAGTTCCACTCCGAGCAAACATCCAGAGCTGCTAACTTGCCAGACCCCTTTTCTACCTTCCAGGGACCGAGCTGAGGATTCTCAGCTGTGTGGTCTGGGCCATTATAGGTCTGGGCTTTACAATGTGTAAGTCGTTTTGTAGGAAGAAAAGTTTTATAATACTCTTGCCCAGGAAAACTAAAGATTTTTTTTAAAGGACAGATAAAAATTAATATTGGCCAGTTTGAGGTTTGTGGTGTTTTGACAGAAGGAGCAAGGGGCAAATGAGTGAAGGAGGGCTGTTGACATCCTCTTCCCTGGTACTGTGCAATTTACCACCCAAGTCATCCTTATAGCAACTCATCATACCCTGCCAGACCATCACTAAAGGAAGCACAGAACAATAGGTCAAGGTACTTTGGAACCGGAACTTGTTAGCCCAAAGAGAGATGCATCATGGTTGGTGTAAGAACATAGGTACTTACCTTTTCATTTTACAAATTACCTCAAGCTTCAGAATATAAATGATGTGCAAACACAGGCACCATTTTTCTAGTTTATTTCTTAAGTAGGCTGAAGTCTAACAGTGCCTAAATTGCTTCGTAATTGACTCACTAATTATGTTTTAATAATGGAAATCTAAGTTGTAGACTAATAGGCACAAATCAAAATGTGGAATCACGTTGGCCTTTGAATGGCAATGATTCTATGTAGGTCACTTCTTCAAGGAACAGGATAAAATTGGATAATGAATATGAATTACCTTATGGAGGATTCTGGGCTTTTACTTGAGACTGATAGCTGCTGGCAAAGGGAACTTTGTGTATTTGGCACATATGTAAAGCAGCTGCGTTCTCCTCTCTGGTTCTGTGGAACTGGCCTGTAGCAAGAACTCCTCACACCCTACCAGACTATTCTTGAAGGATGCAAAGTACAGTAAGTTTAGCTACTCTAGAATCAGAACTTCTTAGCCCAAAAAGATATGTGAAACTGGTTCTGGTGGCAATGTAGACCCTGGGCACAAATCTCCCACCATGAGGTTATGGCAACGTAGTGTGGTGCATGAATGGGACACTGGGTATAGGTCATGGAAGCATTAGCTTTTGCCATGGCTAGCCTCTTGGTCTGCTCAGGAAGAAGTATGGACACCTAGGTCCTCCCACCCACCACATGGTTAGCATGTGGTCTCTGTGTGCCAGGAGATAATAGAGATGATAGAGTTCTTGGACCATGTACTCTGGACTCTGTTTTCTACCTTGCTTTTCAAAACAAGAAACTCGTTTTCAGAATTTCTGAATTTCTTTTTTTAGAGGGTTAACTGACTTTATTATTTTTTTGAGCTTATAGTTACATTATTTCACTCTTCCCTTTATTCCCTTCAAAGCCTCCCATATACCCTTTCCTCTCTCCTTCAAATTCAGGCATCTTTTTTTTTTCTAATTGTCACTATATGCATATGTGTGTGTGTGTGTGTGTGTGTGTGTATCTTCCCAAATATAACCTGTTCAGTCCATATAATATTACTTTGTTTGCTGAGTAGTGTTAGTGTATGCCTTTAATCCAGCACTCAGGAGGATGAAGCAGGTGGATGTCTGTATGTTTGGAGCCAGCTTGGTTTATAGAGTGAGTTCCAGGACAGCCAACGCTAAACACAGAAACACCTTGTCTCAAAATTCTCTCTTCCCCCATATATATTACTCTTTTGTTTTCAGGGCCTCTCCTGCTTTTAGCTTTCACCAGTTACCTATAGTTCTTTGTGTAGGGTTGAGGTCTTGTAGACTTTCCCCTGTCCAGTTTGTCTGGTCTATTGGTGTTATTTTTGTCCAGTTCATATTTGAGCAGCCATGTTAATGAGGCTTTATTGGTATTGCTTTTGATGTTACTAGGAGACACACTCTCATAGAAAACTTCATGCCCCTGGCTCTTACAATCTTTGGGCTCTCTCTTCCACAGTGTTTCCTGAGCCTTAGGTGAGAGAGTTCATTGGAGCTTCCAAAGGAGGGAAATAATGACCAGTTCTATCCAGCTGTGATGCCTATGAAGAAAATCAATGACCATCATAGCAAGGTAGCCCTAAGCTCGAAGTAGTGGTGTACATACCTTGGTGGTAACTAACAGCTATCTAATTGGACTCAATTTTTTTCTTTTTTCAATTTCTTTTTTTTAAAGAATTGGCTACAATGTGATTTGTTTATGTTGAGTACTGTTTCTGTTTGTTTTTCATTCTTTGACTAGAAATAATCCTATATTTTGTAAAATGTTCCGTGCCCCTTTTCGAGTCCCCTTCGCCCGCGAAAGAGACACGTGAGGCAGTGTTCGGGTGGTTACTACAACGAGGTTTTATTCTTGTATCAGCAGAAGCGGAAAGACCCAAGCCTGGGAAAGGCACTGCTATATGTACCCTAGAGTGGCGTGTTCACTTCTAATTGGCTGTTCACTCATCACCCCATATTATGCCCCGGGGATGGGCAGTGACTTTGGCGCACTTTTGCTTTTTGCACCTGCACAGTTAGTTGTTTACTTGTGGGAGCACAGGTTGCCCGCGCCATCTTGTAATGGCAAATGCTGTCACGCTCACTGCAGCTCCTAACAGTCAAATTCACTATGGAAATTTGAAAAAACAAATTTGTCATTAGACCAGATGTCATTAGACCATTCATTTGGCCAGATGAAACACTCAAGACAAAAACTACTTGTGATGACTTTCAGGCCAGAAGTTGTGTCCCCTCATTGATAAGATGACCTTAGAGACATTGCTAATAGTGTCTTGAAAAAGCATGGGGTTTGAGGCTTGTCTGGGCTATATAGTGAGACCATGCCCTAAAAGAAAGAAAGAAAGAAAGAAAGAAAGAAAGAAAGAAAGAAAGAAAGAAAGAAAGAAAGGAAGGAAGGAAGGAAGGAAGACAGGGCCTGGACAGATACCTGTTCAATGAGTAAGAGAACTTATTGCTTTTGCAGAGGACCTGGGCTTGATTCCCAGCATTTACACAGTGATTCACAACTATCCATAACTCCAATTTTCTGGTAACCCACTCCTCCTCTGACCTCCACTTGGTGCCAGGCACATACATGGTACACATACATACATACATACATACACACATACATACATATATACATACATGTCAACACACACACACACAACATAAATTAATTAAAAAAAAAAACATAGTTGGATGCTTGTCAATAGGACATGTATAGTTAGTGACTCAAGCCTGAGACACAGAGATCAGGATTCATCTCCAACTTTCACTAACTACAGGGCACATTTCTTAGGGGAAGATGCAGGTACATGTTAAGCCTTGGTATTTTCAACTGTTAAATGGAACTAATAATACCTGTTACTGCTGGAGGGACTCTGATTTCCATTCAGGTCCTTGGTTACATAAATGAAAAAATTTTAAAAGGGACTTTAGGAATGCTTGAGGACAATTATTGAAAGAGGTGGGTATCTTAGAGGGATTAGGCAGGCAGGCTTGTTATTGGGTAACTATAGGGAGGGGGAAACTGGAAAGAGGAGTGAATTTGAAAGTTGCATTTATTGAGACAAAAAGTGAATGTCAGTGAGCAGTTCCCCCAGGTGTGGTGTATTTAAGACTGTAAAAGTCCACATTTCATTAAGGGGCAGTCATTTCTTTAACTTTCTTGCATGTCTTCATGTGGGCCATATCTTCTCACCTTTTGGATTAGGCTAGTTTTCTTTAAGTTATAAACCATTGTTTTCTCTTTAAGAAAAGATTTTTCTTCTTAAATACAAGAAGGTCCCAGGTTATCTGGATGGGAAGACAACAAAGAACACTACCAGCCATATTATCTGAGGGTAAATGCTATCAACAAAAGCATGGTTCTGTCTGGTTCTGCCATAGTGACAGTGACATGTCCTAAACAATGCCCAGAAAGCAGCTGGCTGTAAAGCTTCTTGTTTATTCCTCTTCTTTCTGAATTTTGGCTCTTCTCATACCCTCATGGTTGTGCTTCAGGGATTAAGTGAGAGGATCCAGGCAAACACTTGACAAGATGCTTGGTTCAGAGAAGGTACTTGACCTATGGTTACTGTCAGCATCATTAACTTTGTCTTAGACCTTGGAATGAAATGTGACAATTTTGGTCTATGTGAAGTAAGATGGCTCTGTGAGACAATGGCTCTTATATCTGGGAACATTTTCAGTTAGTGGTTGGGCTTGGGATGGATCTCTCTGTGAACAGCTATATTTTGTGATCTTTTTGAGCAATGCATGCTATTATTCTGTGACAACATGGAAAAATGTATGGAAGGCTATATACTCTTGTTGCCTCTGCATTCTGTCACATGTTAGCTCACATATATAAATGTCATTGGATTTAGACCAGCTAGTGAAGAGTGTTAAATGGTAATTAGCTTGTCAACAAGCAGATGTTTCTTAAATGAAAGAGGTGATGAAATCTGTATCTGGGAAGGATACCCAAAGTAGATTGCCTGGGAGACAAATTTAAAACAGGGAGAAAAGTAAATTAAATTTATGGAATTAGTGAAAAGCTTTGAAATCAGCTAGGAGTGTGGACAAAGTGAGAAAGGGAAGAGGTGGTAATTTTGGTCAAGTCTAAGAATCAATGAAGAGGAAAGCTGATTCAATTTGATATCTCTCTCTCTCTCTCTCTCTCTCTCTCTCTCTCTCTCTCTCTCTCTCTCTCTCTCTGTGTGTGTGTGTGTGTGTTGGCAATGATAAATTAAGCCAGACATTATTTAAAAGTGGTATGAATTGTGCTTGTTTTCTTAACAATGAACAACAAGGAAAGAGGTGATTCTCAAATGTGGCAATGAGTGGGCAGTTTGAAGGGAACAACGGAGAAGGGAGGTGACAGAGTGGGGACTTATGGAGAGTTGATTAAACTGTTAGGTTCATCTGTTAGTTAGCAACCATTGATGGGACGATTCCATCTTTTTATAGAAGATACAAGGAGTAGGCCTCATCTTTCCTGATTGCATTTCCAGCAATGTCTCTTAGGGCTTAAGAAAACCACACTTAAATCATAGGAGGTATATGAATGTCTCTCCAAGGAACAGCAGAAAGTACCCATGGCTCCAGATATACATGCAGTGGAGGATGGCCTTGTCAGGCATTGGTGGGAGAGGAGGTCCTTGGTCTTGTGAAGGCAGGATGCCCCAGTGTGGGAAAATTCAAGGGCAGAGATGGGGGAGTGGGTAAATGGGTAGTGGCACACCCTCATAGAAGCAGTGGGAGGGGGGACAGGATAGGGAGTTTCTGGGGGAGGGGTGAAATGGGAAAAGGGGAAAACATCTGAAATATAAATAAGTAGAATATCCAATAAAAAATACATTTAAAAAAAGAGTTCTGAGAAAGATAGTAAGGCAGACCCTTGGTCAAGTGTTGGTTAAAACAAAGGGATATATTCTTTGCATAGTCACAAACTTCTTCAGACAGGGACTACAAGAAGACTGGAGTGACAAGATGTGTGGTTAGTCTAGAAGAAGTCAAGTTAGTACTGCTTGTCGAGTGGGTGGGGCTCAGAACTCAAGTTGCTTGTAGGATAGAGGTCAATACAGAGAATTGAAAGGTTGGAGTGCTGAGGATCACCTAGCACTCTGTAATTGGTGAGTGGGAAAACAATCAATGATATATGAAATGACTTGGAGAATATTAATTATAATTTCTAATATTCCACTCATAATTGGAGAACATGGCACTCCCTTGTGTTAGGAACTTATGGAACAGCATAGATATAGATGGCCTGGTCTTTCAAGATGTGGGGAGACCAGCAGTCCTCTTTTTAGATCCCTTTTTAAAAATGATTATAACTGCTAATGCCTGGGTCTCTTGTTATTCTCCTTTGTTTTGGAATTAATTTCTCTACTTGGCCTTGCCACCTAAAACCCATTGCCAGCAGAAAAGACTTTATTTTCTTGAAGAAAAATGCTAAATAAGCTCACAGTGTGACCAAGATTATTTTTTAACTTTAAAAGCTCTTTTTTTTCTTGCATTAGTATTTTGGCTTTTTAGAAATATAGAGTTGGGTATTTCAAATTGCTTCCTTTTCTGTATCCATGAGATATGTTACTTGGGAAACATTCTGTCTTCTGATAAGGGCTGTGCCTGCATTTCTTTCACTTTGAAGAGTTGACAGACATATTTAAATACTGTACTGGTTTATCTGCTTCAAAGATTCATTATGGCAAAACACCATTGGAATTAGGCTGAAAATACTAGGTGAGGTTTTTTTTTTTTTTTTTTAAGTTCCCATTTTGTAGGAAGGAATTAGCCTTCCCTGATGGGTGGGGGTGCTTGCTAAAACTTTTTGAGAATGATGAGGAAGTTCTTTTTTAGAGTTTCATTTTTCCAAGCCTGTTTCATTATCTCATTTCATCTGCATAACAAACCCTAGAACTCATCATAGTGGAAACCTATAGATATATAGATAAAGGGACTGATGTCTGGGTGGTGGTGTCAATGAAGACCAATTTCTTGTTTTTGCAAACCCAGCTAGAAGTTGGCTATTGATGAAGAGATCTCAGCAAAGATGTGTCATTGGAATCTACTCAAAATTCAAAGCTCAGCTTTACAAGACCAGTAGACTATGTGAAGAACTTCAGTTTTGATGCTACATTTAGAGATGCCTGATCAATGTGTTTAGTATTTCTTATAGGAACATTTGAGAGAGTTTTAAGACAGTTTTTTTCTGATGTTGGGTCACTGCACTTTAAAAATACCTTACTGTCATATAATTGATGAACTAGGCACTCACATGTTGTATTTTGATTATAACCATTCCAGTTCCTCCCAGATCAACCTCTCATGTTGTACCTAGTGAACTTTGTGTTCTCATTTCATTCCAATGGGCATCAGTGGGGTGTGGCCAACTTATCTGGGGCAATATTATTGAAGAAAACCAAAATTTCCTTTCCTAGGCTTAGGCATTATATTGGAAGAAGTTGCACAAAGATTGTAAGATCCAGAGGTAATGGATGACTATAACCAAGTAGTCAACAACAACGGTAACAACAACAATAACAGCAGGACAGTTACATATAAGAACATATAGTGGTTATATTATCATACAAAAGTGATACAGAAGAGCATATCAGACAAAATCCCAGCATGGAGGTGCAGATGGGACTCTTATTCTTAAGTGGAAAATTCTTGGTGACGATTTTTAAAAATTTTTTTTAATTTTTTTTTTTTTTTTTTTACCAATGTGTGTTGGTGTCTCTGTGTGTATATGAGTGTGTATGCATAGTCAGGTAGCTGTGGTGGTCAGAAAAGTGTGTTGTACAAGTGGTTGTAAATTTTCTGATGTGGATGCTAGAACCAAACTCGATTTCTGTAGAAGAGCAGCCAGTACTCTTAACCAGCTGAGTCATCGCTCTAGCCTCTCAGTTTAGTTTTCCTTTTAGATTTCCCTTTGTGGAAATCTTCATTTATTTCTTGCATGGCTTCTTTATTTCATTCAGCTGTTTGTGTTTTTAGGAGGCTTAAAAAAAACTCTTTAAACATACCTATAATCACTCCTTTAGTTCATCATCTGGAATGAACTGTTCTCATATTCTTACAGCTTGCCTTTGCTGGCATTCACGATGAATGGGCACACTTTCCAGGTTGTGACATCCCTTCTTCTTCTCATTGCCTCCTCGTCCTGTTCCAATTTTCATTCAAGGAACATTGAGTTCCTCTGTCCTCACAGAATGAAATAAAGAATGTTTTATTCCCCCCTGGTGTTTTCCTGTGATCTCTGGAAGAGCTGTGTGACATTGAAAGATTCAGATGTTTGCAAGTTTGAGTGTACTTTTAAAAAACTCTTAGACCTTGTGCTATCTTAAAGAACCACATCTTTCCTGTTCAAATAAAATCATTCATTTTGGGTAAAAAAAATCAATGAATTTATCATAATTTTATTAACCTTTTGATAAATAAAATTTAGCTATTTCTTTAATTGACTTTCTCTTTCTTACCAGTTAGTTTTTGATTTCTTTATATTAGAGCTATAATTTAAAGGAAAAAATAATCATGTTTTCTTTTTTTTTGTCTTTAAACTTTTACTGTATGAATTATTGCCTTTCTTTTGAGAAGTAATAATTTGAATTGTTTTTATTTTTAATCATATGTATGTATGTGTGAAGGTATGAGCATATAAGGACAGATGCCCACAGAGGTCAAAAGAGGGCAATGGACCCATGGAGCTGAAGTTACAACAGGTTGTCAGTCTCCTGATTTGGGTGTTGTGAACAGTAAGTACTCAGGTCATCTGCAAGAGCACTGTGAAATCTTAACAGCCCTGAATTATTCCTTTCCTATCTGATCCTTTGTTCTCAGGTTGTATTTTTCTGGTGTCGATTTTATGATACTTCTTTCATTTTAAAAATAATTTAAACATACTTTTAAAAATTTTATCATGCAAAACAATAGGTTTCATTATGGCATTTACTACACATATATCATCCTACTGTGTTTTCTTTTGTCCCCAGTTCTCTTTTTGGTCGATTCCCTACTCTCAAATAGGTCTCCTTTTTGTTTTCACATCACAAGAATTCTATCACTCTTTTTACTCCACTTACCCCTTCATTGCAATATCTTTCTTCTCTCCTGGAACTTGTTAGCATCAGGTGCATCCATGGACAGCTAGAAGTGTCTTTACAGCCAGCTCTTGGACCAAGCGATGAGACACATCATCTCTAGGTGACAGCACTGCTCCTGTGTCTGTCACCATGGCACCAGCTGCACATCCCTTTGTGCATGCATCCCACACGTCATGGCCCAGATAAAAGACTTGTCTCCCACCCCCAGCCTGCAACCTTTTCTTTTTCTTCTCCTCCTCTTCTCACCCCCACCCACAGAGGCCACCTCTGACAATAAAACCTCTCACATGAGACCTGCTGCTTAATATGATTGTGCCATGTATTCAAACAGAACCATTTCCAGTTTTGTACACACACACACACACACACACACACACACACACACACACACACACACACACACACACACACACGCACACACACCACATCTAAATTTAGATTTTTCTATGAGAGAAAACCAGTTATTTGTTATTCTGAGTCTAACTTATTTCACTTAATACAATGATCTCCATTTCCATCCATTTTTCTGTAAATGTCTTGACTTTGATTTTTTCTTTTGTCCTAATCAGTGTAGCTTTGATTTCATTTTTGTTCTGGCTAGATGTTGAGTATGAGTGATAAGAGTATAAATCTTTGTGGCATTCCAGACCTTAAGGGGAAAACATCTATTCACTGTTTCTTACTGTTTTTTTTTCTTTGCCCCATATTTTTAAAATAGGTTTTTCCCCAGTCTCTTTTTGTTGTTGATGATAATTTGGAAATTAAATGCCATGTTCCAAAAATCTTTAAGGTTACTTTGTATTTTAACATATATTTAAACTCATAATATTTTTGAAAGTTTGGCATATTCAATAGCTCTATCTTTCTCTTCAATGTGGTAAGAACTTCATCTCTCATTTTGCTATCTCCTCTGAAAGATCTATTATAAGATTATTTGCTGCCACTGTAGTGGGAATGAAGAGCACAGTACCATTCACAATGCAAAAACTGACGGAAATATGTAGCAATATTTTTATCAAAAGGAATAGAGGACATTTGCACACAAATCTCAAAACATGACTGAGAACAACTAAAAATACACAAAAGGAGATATATTCTTTTACAGTTTAAACAATGTGTTGCTGGAGGTATTAGAAGAAAAAAAAAGCGGTGTGTCCAGCTAGCGGCCTGGCCTCCATGTTTCTGCTCTAAGTTCCTTCACTAAAGGCAGCACTAGCTGGCCAGTGGCACCAGCCTGGGACCCATGAGATGTTGGAGTGACTGGTGCCTCTGTTGATCAGCTCTGTGGCCTCCATGACTCTAGGCATGCCTCCTCTGCCACCCCCATGTGGTAGATATAATAATTCCCAGTACCCGGTAGAAATAAGACTCTTAATGCTTAAAGATTAACCAAATAGATTTATATATCAGCAAATAGTCAATCCACAAGATGCCCACACAATTAGAATTGTTATCCTAATTACCTAACCTTTTGATATGAATAACTACTGGAGACTGCTAGAGACATGTACATCAGCTGGCATCTCATTTTTTCTCTTTCCTCCTCCCTTTCTCTCTTCTTCTCTCCTCCAAAGTTTTCCACTCCATCTCCCCTTCTACTGTCTAGTCACTGGCTCTAGCCTTTATTTTACAAATTAAGGTGGGCAGAAGGTTCACAAGAAGTCACCTGTGTACTGATTCACCTCTTGTCTGCAGCCCTTCCCGGGAAAGTGGAATTAGCATCAAAAAACAAGACCAGGGCTATCTACAACAGCAATGTAGTCCTGGTATATGACTATTATTCCCAAATTGAACAATGGAGTCAATATCTATCTCTTCAAGATTCTAGAGGCTGCTACCATCACTAACACTACTACTTCCTCCGCCACCAGCATTTCTATCTCTTCCTGCTGCTTTCTCCTTCCTTCTAGGCCCCTTCCCTTTCTTATTCTTCTCTTATTCTTCTTTCTGCTCCTTCCTCCCCCTTTTCTTTTCCCTTTCTTCTCCCTCTTCTATCTTTTTCTTTCCCTCCTTCAACTTCCCTCTTCTTCCTTCTTCTCTTTCCTTTTTCCATTCTTCTTCCTTCTCCTCCTCTTCTTCTTCCTCCTTATTTCTTCCATTTCCTCCTCCCTCTCTTTTCTTTCTTCTTTTATCTCTTTGTCCTTCTTATTATTTATCTAAGAGAAGATTGACAAGTACATCTGATGACTTACGTAGAAATGTAAAAGGTGAAAGATATAAATATAATTTTGTAAGAATTATAATACAGGTGAAGCTACTGAATGAAATAATTAGTGAATTTTTTCATTAGTGAAATTTCAGATATATAGATCAGTATCATAGAAACAAGAGACAAAAATAGAAAAATACATTTTAATTTTGATGAAGAAGATATCAAGACCATTCTTTGAAGACTAAACAATTTTTTTTTAACCAAACTGTGTTGAGATTGTTGGATGTTCCTATTCAGAAACATAGAATTTTGTCTTTTTACCCTTTTCTATACCATAAAGAAGAATTAACTCCTGGATTAAGGGAAAGGTATTTGAGAGAGTTTTTATGAATTGTTCCCCTGGTTTAGGGAATACTTGACACATTTGTGGAAATTCGTATTAGAGAAAAGCTCTGATCCAAAATGTTTCATTTGTTCAGGATGTTTCTAGAAAAAAGCCCTGATCCTGAATGTTTCATTTTAGGAAGTTTCTTCCCAGTCCTTCCTAGTACATGTGGAAAGAAGCTTCAGGAAGTGTTCTCTACCCTTCTTCCTCTAGCCTTGACTACATACCCCGACCTTCTGTATGAAGGCCTCCACCCATAGGTCATGAGATGAATGGGTTTAATCTGAATATGATACACACAGCAGGGCCAGTTCCTCTCTTCTAATAACACACCACTAATCTGTGGCAGAGACAATGTCACAAATGATCTAATTTTATATCTTGTCTACCTTATTTTTTTGGAAATCAAGCCCTACTCTTAGATTGACTCCCAGGGCGAAGAATTCTTGCTAGTTATATGTACAAGTAACTTGACTTTCTTATTTTCAGAACATGTAATCTAGTGTATAACTTTGAAGCTTGACTTGAAAATGACATTGAGGACCAGATGGAACTAAATGTCTCTTATTAACAGAATCTTAGGTTTGAGATCAGCAGTTATGTCAATTCAAATTAAAAGTCAGGGGCCCCACCATGAAATTAGAGTACTAGACTACACCTAATCAAAGCCTACACTTTTTTCATATCCACTCTCTACTTTAAGCCTTCAGTTCCTTGGCTTCCATCTGATGAGGAGACAAATAGGAGAATGCCTCTTTTGTCTTTGTTGGTTGGCTTTCAATAACACTCTTTCCTTAAGTAAAATGTTAGTGTCTAAGTGTTGGTTTACACCACTGTATTAGTTTTTAAAAAAACATCTTTTATTTTGAGATTATAATTAGTTATATTAAAGTCAATGTCATAATTTTGCTTCTCTGTATATTAAGTTGCAAGCCTTTGTTTAATGTGATGGTCTGTCTCTTTCCAAATAGTGGAATTCAAGTAGCTTTTGGAGTTATTTATATTTTCCTTCTAAATACTATATAATTATCTTGGAAAAGCAAATTAATAGTGTGTATGTGTTCCTCTTTCAATTTAAGTATTATTATTATAACATTTATTTCACTATAAATTTATTTTTATGAGTGCATATTAATTATACAGAATAATGGTTTCAATTGTGACATTTCACATAAGTATGCAACACACATGTTAATTCATGAGTCATGCTCTTAAGGATATTTCTCATTGCCTCTCTCTGAAAACTTTTAGAATATACATTGAGAAGTAAGGCAAAGAAAAAATGTAGATGGTTGAAGTAGACAAAGTCCTAGTGGTGAGATGATTAATTGGCAGTTTCTGACAAAGTCTCACCTTTGTCATCAAGGTAGGCTTTGCTTTGTTTACAGAGGAGTCCATGGCATTGATGTCACCTTAGTCTAAGGGTCACACAATAAAATTTGTCCAAGGTTATAATAATTCACAAGTAGTTTGTGGAGGAGCAGAGGGGAGAGAAGGAGAGAGAGAGAGAGAGAGAGAGAGAGAGAGAGAGAGAGAGAGAGAGAGAAGAGAGAGAGAGGGAATATGGATCATTAATTATGGCTTCTACAGAGATCACAGTTTTACCTGGCTTGAATCTTTTATTCCTGTGAATTTTCTACAAGCAGATTAAGAAATAGAATCATATTCACCCCATTTTCTCCGACCCATGCTCCCTGTTATCCTCCATATTCCCTTTTAACTTCTTTTTTGATAACACACTAAGTCTGCCTATATGTGCACAAATGTGGGCATTCACTGGAGTACAGAGACCTACTTGTGGCCACACCCTCAATAAAGAATGATTCTTCCTCCCTAAGCAGCTCCTTAGTAAGAGGCAAGTCTCAGAGATCACCTCCACCATCTATCATTGTGTTGACTGAGTCGGAGAGGACAGTTTCATCAGATCTTCAGCAAGCCTGTGGGATATTTATTATTATATTTAGCTCTCAAAGAAACTTAGGGACACTTGTGCTTTAGATTGTTACACAGGACAATTACATGTTAATCACTTCTAATAATTGGCTCTAATGTACACACTTAACCTGTTGAGTGAATTTCAAAGGTGGCACTTCTCATTTTAGCCTTTTTAAATACATAGGGATAAGTAAACACAGACTTTGCACATGGCCAAGAAAAAGGAGAAAGCATTTTTCTTTAAAACAATCTTGCAATACGTTTTTGAGTTTTGACTTTGAATGATCACTTATTATCTGTATATCTGTGTTTCCCTCAAATTCACACCTAGAACCTTAACCTAGGTGATGCTGATACTATGAGGTCAGACATTTTGGAGTTGATAAGTCTTGTTATAAAAGAGATCACACAGGTCATGTTTACCATGTTGAGGACATAATGGAAGGAAGCCACCTCTGATGCAGATCTGCTAGTGATGTCAAGTCATCTTAGACTTTCATCTCCCAGAATTCTGAGAGACAAATTTCTGTTGATTACATTACATTAGACCTGGCTTATGACATTTTGTTACAGCATCTGGATAGAGAAGGAGAGTGATAGACTTTATTTCTCATTGAGATATACGGAATTATCCTTGGAGTTAGGTAAAGAGTAGGTGTTGTTGAAACTTTGGGCCCTTTCTTCTTCTTCTTCTTCTTCTTCTTCTTCTTCTTCTTCTTCTTCTTCTTCTTCTTCTTCTTCTTCTTCTTCTTCTTCTTCTTCTTCTTTTCTTTTTTTGAGACAGGGTTTCTCTGTATAGCCCTGGTTGTCCTGGAACTCACTCTGTAGACCAGGCTGGCCTCGAACTCAGAAATCTGCCTGCTTCTGCCTCCCAAGTGCTGGGATTAAAGGTGTGTGCTGCCACTGCCTGGCTCTTCCTTATTCTTTATTGTTATGTTAGTCCAGGTCTTCCAGCATTCCCTAAGTGGAAGCCGCCTTCACTGTACCACCTTCACTGTAGACAGAATCTGCTTCTGACTGCCTCTCACTCCCACCACTCTCTATCTAGCTGTACTTCTGCCTGATGAACTTGTCTCAGAGTTTGCATTATCCTTGAATTTGGCATGGACTTCTTTTTATGGTGTCTATCTCAGGCTGTGTTCTCTTTCTTTTGGATTATAATGTACATCTAAGCTAACAACTGTGCCTACCTCTTACATATTGGCCTACTACGAGGACACTAATTTAGATGATATCCACACAGAGGATACCTGTAAGTATCCTACAGGACACTGCAGAAAATTTAAAGCACACTGGAATCCAATCTAGTGGGAGAATGGACAGAAGTGGGGCTCAGTGAAACAGAAGGATAAAGTATTTTTCTGTTGGTCAAGCAATCAATAGGTAGATATAGTCTTACTTTCTACTGTCAGAAGAAAAGCTTCTTGAATAGAAATTGTACATTACAAACATATAATTAGTCTTTAAACATGCTTCCCTCCAAGAAATCTTCTGAAAACAGAAGTCTGCATAGATCCTGAAGTACCAAAGACAAAGCCACCATAAGCCAAAGGTTCTAATAGAAACTTTTCTATTAATTTTTGAGCCACTGAACTGAGTGTCACTATCATTATTTGTGACTGCCCTTTTGAGAAAAGCAAAGTATTGCCACAGATGTGCTACTCTTGGGCAGGCTGGAGAGCCTAACTTCTCTTGTTGAGTCAGTGGATCTGGAGACTTGATAGCATATTAATATAATATGGGGAACAAGGCATCTAAATTATTTTGGCCTCTCAGAATCAGATATCTGGTAAAATCTTGGTGAACCACATAAGTACTACAAATACCCAGATTTCTAAGGACTCTTCTATGCATGAAAGGAAGGAATTAGATGAATGTTTCCTAATGCGACTTAGAAGTGTATCTCAGATGAAGCCAGGAAAGACTGAATGTAGAATGGGGGAGGGGACAATTCTATCCTTCCCAGGTATGTGAGGCAGTTCTGCTTGGGGAGTGTTGTCTCTTGAGAAGTCAGCCACAATGTTTTGTATTAAACAATACTATGTAATAAATTGTTTTATTTTTGCATTTAAAGGTGAATAATAACAAATTAAAAGTTAGTGTAAGTGGATTTCCTTCGTAAATGATCACATCCCTAGGGAAAGAAAAAAATGAAACCATTATCTCAATTGGAGACCAATCACTGCTTGAAAAAAAAAAATTCCATACCAAGGGCAATGCAATAGTAACAGCTATTTTTTAAACATGGGCTTAAAATTATATTCTAAGTGACTTCATATCCATCCTGAAAGTATGGATCAAATGCTTTAAAATGTGCTTCCTTTTTTCATAACAATTCCATTTCTGAAAATTAAGATAAAGAATAGTACAAACGGTGAACTCACTTTTCCTCTTTAGAGCAGTTATCACTCATATCAAAAGCTGAGCAGGATCTAAGTTAATCTCAAGTAGTTTGGACTTGACAGTGCACCTCCTCCAGTCCCCTCCCCCCAAAACCCAAACAAAACCGAAACTGTTCTGCTGTTAGCCTATGGAAATCACATTGGAGAAGGGATGTCAAAAAGTATTTTCCATTTAGGACATAGTAGCAAACAGGCTTTGAGGGCTTTGGGTCTCAAAAGCAATGATTGAATTTTACTGCTGTGCTGGGGACATCTGTACATAATGAGTAAATAAATGTATTTATACCCTCAATATAAAATTTATATATTTTTTGTACCATAAAATAGTAACTTTTAAAAACTTGCCTCTTCCAAAATCTTCACTAACCCTATATCCAACAAAGGGATAATATACAAAATATAGAAAGAACTCAAGAAATTAAGCTCTAACAAATCAAATAATCCAATCAAAAAATGGGGCACAGAGCTAAACAAAGAATTCACAAGAGAGGAATGGTCAAGAAGCACTTAAAGAAATGCTCAAGATGCTTAATCATCAGGGAAATGCAAATCAAAACGACTCTAGATTCCACCTTATACCTGCCAGAATGGCTAAGGCAGAGCAAAAATCAAGGGACAGCACATGCTGGCTATTGCTGGTGGGATTGTAAACTGGTACAACCACTCTGGAAATCAATCAGTTACCTTCTCAGAAAATTGGAAATATTTCTACCTGAAGACCCAGCTATACCAGTCCTGGGCATATACCCAAAAGATGCTCTACCATATCACAAGGACACATGCTCCACTATGTTCATATCAGTTATTTTCATAATATCCAGTAACTGGAAACATTTATTTACATTCCAAATGTTGCTACCCCTCCCTGTTCTTTTCTCCCAAAATCCCTCCCCCCTTCCCCCTTTTTTTCTTCTCTGAGAGGGACCCCCCCGCCCCAGGTATCTCCCTAGCCTGGCACATCAAGTCTCTGCCAATTAGGTTCATCCTTTCCCACTGAGGCCAGACAAGGCAGCCATGGAGACTGACCTGAACACATATGTATACTACATATGTGCCAGGGGCCTAGGTCCAGCCCCAGTATGTTCTTTGGTTGGTGGTTCAGTTGCTGAGAGCTCCCATGGGTCCAGGTTAGTTGACTCTGTTTGTCTTTCTGTGGGGTTTCCTTTCCCCTTGGGGCCTTCAATTCCTCCCCCAAGTCTTCCATAGGTGTCTCCAACCTCTGTCTAGTGTTTGACTGTGGGTATCTGCATCTGTTTCATTCCTGTGGGGATTCTTGGAGGACTGTTATGCTAGGCTCCTATCTGCAAACATAACAGAGTATTATTAATAATGTCAGGAACTGGTGCTTGCCCATAGGATGGGTTTCAATTTGGAATGGTTTATTGTCTCTGTTTCCTGTCTCTGCTTCATCCCTGCATTTCTTTTAAATAGGATAAATTATGGGTCAAATGTTTTGTGGGTGTGTTAGTGTCCTTTTCCCTCCACTAGGAGTTCTGCCTGGCTACAGGAAGTGACCTCTTCATGTTACATGCCTCCCCACTGTTAGGCATCTTTGCTAAGGTCACCCCCTACCATGGGAGTGTCCCAGGTGTTTTGGCAGTCACCTTCAGTACTAGCTTCTGGGTACTAATGTAGAATTTGAATCTTAAATCACTAATAGTTTTAGAAAATCTTTCTGCTCAAGAATTAGGGACCATTATTAAATAACTATTCCTGGATTTTTTTTACACAAATACTTCCAAATTTTCAAAATGGCCTATTCTTAGACAATCTCTGACCCTGGCCTGTAATGAGTAGTGGTCAGGAATAGTGTCTTTCATTATTTGGTTTCCAAAGGTGTGTGTCAGGTCAGACAAAGCTGCAAAGTTCATGCAATAAATTCAATGACTCGAGACTGTGTTGGTAAGTATGAAAACATTTCCTTCTTTGGTGACTTCTTTTCCATCTATAATCCCCATGGAATTAAGAGACTCTCATACTTCTGAACAGAAGTAACTTTAAACCCTTAATTTTTGCATAGCATTTTACAAAGCTCCTTTAAATATAGTATCCTACCCATTCTCATAGAAACCCCAAGGCATACATAAGTATTCACATATTGAGTAAGAAAAAATCTGGAAGAGAGAGTGACTTATTCTGGGTTCAAGTTCATTAAGTAGAAGAAATTGTACATGATACCCATGTCTTTGATTTAAAGCCCATGCTCCTCTTTGAGACAGCTCAGCCTTCTCCCTGAGTGCTCCTTCTTGAGTTAGCTATTTATGATTGATTTGACCAATTTTCTCTCCCTAAAGCCAAGAAACTGATTCCTTCAGAGCGTTGCCTGCTGTTTCCAGGAAGCTAGCTGCAGAGCCACGTAGAAGATTGCTGCCTGTTAGGCAGTCATTGAGAACATTTGTAAAATCCCGCAGCTATCTATGCGTTGTATGCACTAGAGTAGCGTGGCGCAGGGCAATCACTTGAATCCCAGATTGCTGTTTTGTTGAATGTGCCCTAACTAAATTACAGGATGGTGTGCTAGATTCTTCTCGTTCCTGTTTCTTTTTCTGTTTTATACTTCTTTTTATGGAGCAACCACTCTTATAATTCCTAAGGATTTTGTTCACCTTTCTTTTACCCTCATTTTTGAATGGTGGCATCTAACCAGATGTTAAACCCAGTGAGTAGTATCATGAGTGTAACTGCTTGTTCTCTTCCACATATTCCCACTCACTGGGCAATTGCCTGGGAATTGTGCTTTCTTCTCCATCTCTAGTCTCCCTTCCTATTGTACACAATGCCTCAGGTTAAGCTTTGGAAGAGGACACAGGTCACTTCCATGTCTATAAAAATCTTGAGTCGAATCTCTGACTTAAGGACCTTTAGGGAGTGTTTACTTTTAATCGTGGCCTCAGAGGTTTTAGTCTGTAATTTGACTTTATGATTATGAGCCTTTAGAGAGGCACCATCATGGTGGTAGGAGCATATGGTAGATGCTACTTACTTCATGGAGGACAAGGATAGAGGGAGTGGGAGGGCAAGAGAAGGCAGAAGGAATTCATACCCTGGCTCACATTTCCTGGCCTCCCAGGATTTCCTTTGAGATATTGGTGAAAGCTTATATATAACAGCGACTGTTGTATTCTGTATGCTCACAAATCAGCACATTGTGAAGGCTTTGGAGCTTTACTAGTTTGAGCAGTAGCCAGGTCTGCTTGGACCATTGGCTGTAATGTTCTCTGTGTGTCTGAATAGCTGAATGCAGGGAAACACGTAGGCTGCCATGTGTGGGCAGGGAGCTCTGGAGTTGTCTTCTTAAAGTGGAATCTTTCAGATGAGTTTAAACTGTATGCTCTTGAGTCTGTAATGGGAGAATCTAGCCAACTACTCAAACACACTCGAGGTGTCTTTCCTATCATCCTGGTACAAAGCACTCACCGTCTTTTAAATGACTCTGATCTCTTAAGCAGCCAAACTTTTCTGGACTCCAACTTTGCATGCTCTCTACTTCTGGGCAAATTACAAGTCTTCAAATCTTTCCACTTGGCTTTTTGCTCACAATTTTTACTTAAACTTTATGAAAAGCAGCCAGCAGTATCCATCTGACAGCCTAAATGTTGGTTGAACTTAAGATTTCCTCTGCCAGTTTAATTAGTCCATCAACTTTAAAGTTAGCTTTGTATAAAGTCTTCAATAGAAACAAAATATAGACAACAGTTTAACCAGAGTATAGCATTAATGGCCTTTAGCCCAGTTCCCTCACAGTTCTGTTCTCATCTGTACTCATGAGTATTGTCTTTAATGTCCATGTTCCCAGTTGTATCCTGATTTTCTAAGAACTCCCAAGAATCAATTAAAATGAATTTTTCTATTCAATAACTTCAAACTTTTCTAACATCCTCCTGCAAACTGTTCACAGGTTTACAATATGGCAACTGTCTCATGTATTAAATTTTGGTGTCAGTCAGACACCATCAATGTGACAAAAAGGACTGACATATGCACCTTTAGGGAGGAAGTATTTGTTTTTGGTCATGGTTGCAATGATTAAATAGTTCTTGACTATAGCCATAGCAACATGGTAGTAAAGGCACTCACCTCAGGGCAAATGTGAGGTGGGGAGACACAGGAAGAGACAGAGAGATAGAGACAGAGACAGATAGAGACAGAGAGACATGGAGGCAGACAGATAGATAGAGACAGAGAGAGACAGAGGCAGAGAGAGATAGAGAGAAAAACAAAGAAAGACACACACATACACAGAGAGAGAGAGAGAGAGAGAGAGAGAGAGAGAGAGAGAGAGAGAGAGAGAGAGAAAAGAAGAGAAAGCTCTTGGTGCTTCCTTCTAGGAATTTGGCAGGAATTTGACACTGACTGGGCTAGGAAAAGAAAATAGGCTCAAGATGAATACAGCTGAGGAATGTATTCTTTGCATCTTGATGGGTCTTGTTAAGACCCCGAATAATCTTGGGACCTTTGTTTATGCTTTGTTTGTTCCTTTAACTACTCTTTTTATGCCTCATTTGATCCTTGACTACTCCCTCCCTTGAGACACTATTGACTGACTAAGCTGGCTTGGTCAAGGCAAAAAGACAGAGAAAGACAGAGACAGAGATAGAAAGAGACACAGAGACTACATGCTTACCCTGGTGGCTCATTTTGCTGTCCTCTTTTGTTCTATTAGTTCCTTACCAAAAAAAAAAAAAAAAAAAAAAAAAAAAAAAAAAAAAAAAAAAAAAAAAAAAATGGTGATTGGCCACTGTGAGAGATCCCTGAGTCAATTCCTTTCCACAAAATTTCAGGAAAATTTTAATTTGAATTGTCTTAATGGCAAAGGATATTGAACATTTTTCAAATATTTATAGGCTACTTGAATTTCTTCTCCTGAGAACCATTCATTCAATTAATTAGCATTTTTCCTTTTTATTAATTAATTATTTTATTTATTTACAACACAAATGTTGGCCTTTCTTCCAGCTCCCCCTCCCAGAGTTCTTCTTCCCAACCCCCTCCCATTCACCTTTGAGAAGATAGCTCCCACCCTGGGGCATCAAGTTTCTACAGGATTAGGCACATCCTCTCCCACATAGGCTAGACAAGGCAGTCCTCTGTTACATCTGTGCCAGGGCCTTGGACCTGCCTGTATATGTTCTTTGGTTAGCAGCTTAATCTCTGGAGCTTCCAGGGGTCCAAGTTAGTTGACTCTGTTGTTCTTTCTGTGGGGCTGGCATTCCCTTCAGCTCTTTCAATCTTTAAATCCTTCTAACTCTTCCATAATAGTCCCCTACCCCTATCCAATGTATGGTTGTGGGTATCTACATTTGTCTCAGTCAGCTTCTGGGTACAACCCCTCAGAGGACAGCTGTACTAGGCTCCTGTCTGCAACCACAATATACTATCAGTAATAGTGTCAGAGATTGATGCCTGCCCATGGGATGGAACCCAAGTTGGACCAGTCACTGGTTGGCTGTTCCTTCAGTCTCTACTCTGTTTTTGTCCTTGCATTTCTTTTAGACAGGAACAATTTTTGGTCAAAAGTTTTGTAGGTGGGTTGGTGGCCCAATCCATCCACTGGAGGTCCTGTCTGACTACTGCAAGTGGTCTCTTCAAGTTTCATCTCTCTACTGTTTGGCATTTCGGCTAAGGTCATGCACTTTGAGTCCTCAGGGCCTCCCCTATCCCAGGTCTCTAGAACTTCTTAGAGATTTCTCCATCTTCACCCCTGGCAGTTACATATTTCCATTCATTCATTCATTCATTCATTCATTCTCCTGGCTCTCTAGGCCTCTCTCCTGTCCCCACCCCCTTATGTGAGCCTGCCCCTATTTTTTTATCCCCTACCCTTCCCCTCTCCCATTCAAGTCTCTCTTTCCCTCTGCCTCCCATAATTATTTTGTATATATGCCCAGAAGTAGTATAGCTGGGTCTTCAGGAGGAAAATTTCCAGTTTGCTAAGAAACTGCCAGATTGATTTTCAGAGTGGTTACATCAGTTTGCAATTCCACTAGCAATGGAGAAGTGTTCCCTTTTCTCCACATCTTTGCCAGCAAGTATTGTCCCTAATTTTTTTTTTTTATCTTAGCCATTCTGATTGCTGTAAGGTAGAATCTCAGGGTCATTTTGATTCTTGTTTTGAAAAGAAAGAATGTTGAGTATTTCTTTAAGTGTATTTTGGCCATTCAAGATTCTTCTGTTGAGAATTCTATGTTTAGCTAACTACTCCATCTTTAAATTGGGTTACTTGGTTTTTAGGAGTCTAGCTTCTTGAGTTCTTCATATATTTTGGATATTAGCTCCCTGTTGGATGTAGGGTTAGTGAAAATATTTTCCCAGTTGGTAGGTTGCTCGTTGTTCTTTTGACAGTGCTCTTTGCTTTACAGAAAATCATCAGTTTCAAGAGGTCCCATTTATCAATTGCTGATTTAGAGCCTGAGCAATTGATGTTCTGTTCAGAAATTTTTTTTCTGTACCAATGTATTCAAGGATATCTCTTTCTCTGTCTTCTCTTACCTTCAGTGTATCTGGCTTTTATGTTGAGGTTCTTGATTCACTTGCACTTGAGCTTTGTGCAGGGTTATAAATATGGATCGATTTGTATTCTTCTACATGCAGACTGCCAATTAGACCTGCACAATTTGTTGAAGATACTTTATTTTTTCCATTGTATGGTTTTGACTTTTTTTTGTCAAGAACCAAGTATCCATAGTTGTGTGAGTTTATTTCTGGGTCTTTAATTCTATTACATTTATCATCCTGTTTGTTTCTATACCAGTACCATGCACTTTTCTTACTATTGCTCTGTATTGAACCTTGAAGTCAGAGATTGTGATACTTCCAGAAGTTCTTTTATTGTACAGTTATACTTTAGCTCTCCTGAGTTTTTTGTTTTTCTACATGAAATTGAGAATTATTCTTTTAAGGTCTGTAAAAAATTGAGTTGGAAATCCCATTGAATCTATAGATTGCCTTTGGTACTATGGCCATTTTCAACATGTTAATTCTACCAATTCATAAGCATGGGAGATTTTTCCATCTTCTTAGGTCTTCTTCAATTTCTTTCTTCAGTGACTTGAAGTTATTGTCATACAGATTTTTCACTTGCTTGGTTAGAGTTACACCAAGATATTTTGTATTATTTGTGGCTATTATTAAGGGTGTTGCTTCCATAATTTCTTTCTCAGCCCACTTTTCATTTGTATAAAGGAGGGCTACTGATTTCTTTGAGTTTATTTTATACTCAACTGTGGGGAAAAAACAGGCGGGGGGGGGGAGGGAAGGGGAGAGTCCGGCGGCGGGGGTCCCACGGTGGTCTGGCAGTGGGGTCCTGGCGGGCTTCCCACACTGCTGGCGGAAGATCCCACATTCACACACCGCTGCAGGTGGGCCAGCGGCTGCATCAGCAAGGTTCAGGGTTCCAAAGGCTGGGAATCTGGCGGCAGGTGCAGGAAGGCCTAGGCGACATGTGGAGTCTGTTTTTCCAAAGCTTTTATTGTTCAAGGCTTGGTGAGTGGGTGTAGATGGTGTGCGCTCCCCGCAAAAGCCAGGGGAGCCTGACTTTTATAGGGCAAGGGGGGGGGAAGGGGAGGGAATAACTTAATTCGCTATGCCCCCTCCCCCCCCCCCCCCCCCCCCGCCTTTCGATAACTCATTAATACTTTAATCTCTGGAGGTGGAGACTTGTCAATCATGCCCTCTTCTTGCATCCTACATGATTGATGGTGCAGGTTAAATGGCCAAGGCCTGACACTCAGCCACTTTGTTAAAGCTGTTTATCAGCTGTAGGAGTTCTCTGGTAGAATTATTGAGGTTGCTTATGTATACTATCATATTAATTGGTGAATAGTGACACCTTGATTTCTTCCTTTCCAGTTTGTATCCCCTCTCTTTGTTGTCTTATTGCTCAAGCTAGAGCTCCAAGTACTTTATAAAATAGATAGGGAAAGTATTGGCAGCATTATTTTGTCTCTGATTTTAGTGGGATTGCTTCAAGTTTCTCTCTGTTTAATTTAATGGTGGGTATTGTTTTGTTGTAATTGCTTGTATTATGATTAGGTATGTGCCTTGAACTTCTGATTTATCCATGACTTTTAACATGAAGGGGTGTTGGAATATATCAAAGGCTTCTTCAACATCGAATGAGATAATCATCTGATTTTTTTCTTTGATTTTATTTGTACAGTGTATTGATTTTCATATATTGAACCATCCTTGTATCTCTGAGATGAAGACTACCTGATCTTGTTGAATGATATTTTTGTTGTGTTCTTGGATTTGCTTTTTGAGAAGTTTATTGAATATTTTTGCATCGATGTGCATAAGTGAAATTGGTCTGAAGTTCTCTTTCTTTGTTGGGTCTTTGTGTGGTGTAGGTATCAGGGTGACTGAGGCTTCATAGAATGAATTAGGTAGTGTTTCTTCTGTTTCTATTGTGTGGAATAGTTTGAGGACTCTTGGTATTAGCTCTTCTTTGAAGGTCTGGTAATATTTTGCGTTAAAACCATCTGGTCTGTGACTTTTTTTTTTTTTTTTTTTTTTTTTTGATTGGGAGACTTTTAATGCCTGCTTCTATTTCCTTAGGGGTTATGGGACTGTTTAGATAGTTTACCTGATCTTGATTTAAATTTAGTATATGGTATCTGTTAAAAAAAAACCATCCATTTCATTTAGTTTTTTTTCCAGTATTGTGAAGTATAAGCTTTTGAAGTAATACCTTGTGGTTTTTAAAATTTGCTCAATTTTTGTTGTTATGTCTCCCTTTTCATTTCTGATTTTGTTAATTTCATACTATTTCTGTGCCTTTTAGTCAGTTTGGCTAAGGGCTTGTACATCTTGTTAATATTCTCAAAGAAACAGCTCTTGGTTTTGTTGATTCTTTTTTAAAAATAGATATTATTCAGCTTTACTCTTTTTTTAAAAAAAGAATTATTTATTTATTTTATGTATATAACTACACTGTAGTAGTTGTCTTCAGACATAATAGAAGAGGGCATCAGTTCCCATTACAGATGGTTATGAGCCACCATGTGGTTGATAGGAATTGAATCAGGACCTCTGGAAGAGAAGTCAGTGTTTGTAACTGCTGAGCTATCTCCCCAACTCCTCCTTGATTCTTTGTATTATTTTTGTTGTTTCTAATTGGTTGATTCCAGCCCTGAGTTTGAATATTTCCTTCCTTTTACTCCTCTTGGGTGGGGTTGCATCATTTTTCTTCTAGAGCTTTCAGGTGTGCTGAGCTTCTAGTATGAGATCTCTCCATTTTCTTTATGAAGGCACTTAATGTAACGAATTTACCTCTTAACACTGCTTTCATTGTGTCCCATAAGTTTGAGTACACTGTGCCTTCATTTTCATTAAATCCTACAAAGTCTTTTTTTATTCCTTTCTTCCCTGACCAAATTATCATTGAGTAGAGAGTTGTTCAGTTTCCATGAGTATGTGTGGGCTTTCTGTTGTTTCTGTTGTGAAAATCCAGCCTTAGTTGGTGGCGATCTGATAGAATGTACAATGTTATTTCAATTTTCTTGTATCTGTTGAGGCTTCTTTTGTGTCAGATTATATGGTCAATTTGGAGAAGGTCTTAAAACTAAGAATAATAGGAATAAAGTAAGGTAAAGATTCCCAGTTCAAAGGGTCAGAAAATATCTTACACAAAATCATAGAAGAAAACAATATAAAAAGAGATGTCCATAAATGTGCAAGAAGCATACAAAACAGCAAATTGATTGGACCAGGAAAGAAAATCCTTGTGCCACATAATAATCAAAACACTAAATATACAGAACAAAGGAGAATATTAAAAGGGAAAAAGGCCAAGTAACATATAAAGGCAGACTCATCAGAATTATATCTGACTTCTCAACAGAGATTCTAAAAGCCAGAAGATCCTGCACAGATATCCTGCAGACCCTAAGAGACTGCAGATGTCAGCCCAGATTACTCTTAATCACAAAACTCTTAATCACCATAGATGGAGAAAGAAAGATATTCCATGACAAAACCAAATTCAAACAATATATTTCAACTAATACAAGCCTACTGAGGATACTAGAAAAAAAAAAACCCTCTAACACAAAGAGGGTAACTAAACACAATAAAACATAAAAAATTAAACACTTAACAACAGACCCAAAAGAAGAGAATCACATACTCACATAGTATGACCATCAACAACAAAAGAGCAGGAATCAGCAATCATTGGTCATTAATATCTTTTCACGTCAGTGGACTAGATTCAACAATAAAATGACATAGGCTAACAGACTGAATATATAAACAGGATCCATCATTCTGCTGCATACAAGAAATATAATCCAACAACAAAGATAGACATCATCTCAGAGTAAAGGGCTAGAAAAATGTTTTCCACAGAAACGTCCCAAGAAACAGGCAGGAGTAGCCATTCTAATATCCAATAAAATAGACTTTCAATCAAAAGTAATCAAGAGAGATGGAAAGGACAGACACTTTCTATTCATCAGAGGAAAAATCCTCCAAGATGAAGTGTCAATTCTGAATATCTATGCCTCAAATGCAAGGGCACCCACATTTGTAAAAGAAACTTTACTAAAGCTCAAAACACACATTAAACCACAAATAATAATAATAATAATAATAATAATAATAATAATAATAATAATAGAGACTTCAACACCCCACTCTCACCAATGGGGAGAAACTAAAGAGAGACACAATGAAACTAACAAAAGTTATGAAACAAATGGATTTAACAGATATCTACAGAACATTTCACCCCCAAACAAAAGCATCTTTCTCTTCCTTTTTCTCTTTTTTTTTTTGAGAAGGGGTTTCTCTACATAGCTTTAGCTGTCCAGGAATTTGTTCTGTAGACCAGGCTGGTCTTGAACTCAAAGAGAATTCTGACTGGATTAATGGCACCACCCACACCACCACCTGGCAATTAGCAGGTTTCTTATTTGGATGAATTCAATTTTGTAGTTGTCTGAATATTCTAGACACTGGTCCCTTGTCTGATGTATGGTTGTCAAAGATATGTTGCATTCTGTAATATCTTCACTCTGCTGACTAGTTCCTTTGATGTACAGCCTTTGACTGCATGCATTCACTAGGTAGTTTTGTCTTGTTTCCTGAGTTAATGGAGTCTTTCAGAAGGACCTTGAATATATCTAAAGTATTTCTTCTACTTTTCTGTGGCAGTTTTAGAATGTCAGGATTTGTGTTAAGGTTTTGGGTCCACTCAAGATGAATTTTGTTCAGAATGAGGAAGAGGGATTTAGTGTTATTGTCCTACACAAGAGATATCCAGGTTTCTTTGCATCATTTGTTGAAGAGGCCACTAATTTCTGACCTTATTCTATTTAGTAGGCACACACCATACAGTTTTGTTTCTATGCTTCTGTAGTATAATTTGAAATCAACATTATTATTTCTGCTTGGGATTGTTTAGGGTGTTTGGGGTCTTTTATATTTTCATATGAATTTTAGAATTTTTTTCTAGTTCTGTGAATCCATTTGAGATATGTGGTGGTTTGAATAGAAATAACTCTCATAGACTCATACATTTGACTGTTTGGTCACCAGGGAGTCATACTATTAGGAAGTGTGGCCTTCTTGAAGTAGATGTAGACTTGTTGGAGGAAGTGTAGCAGTGAGCTTTGAGGTTTTATAAGCTCAAGCCAGGACCAATGGCTCACTGCTACCTGCTGATGCAGATGTAGAACTCTCAACTCCTTCTCCAGAACCATGTTTGCCTGTGAGCCACCAAGCTTCCGGCTATGATTACAATGAACTAAACCTATAAACTTGTAAGCAAACCTCAATGAAATGTTCTACTTTATAAGAGTTGCTATGGCCATGGTGTCTCTTTACAATATAACAGGAATTTTGTTGAGCTTGTAGGTCTCCTTAAATATTATGTTTGTAGATTTTTACAATACCAATTTTGCCAGTCCTTGAACATGGGACCTGTCTTCATCTTTTACTATGTTCTCTAGTTTTTCTTCAATATTTTAATATTTTTATTGTAGAAGTCGTTTACTTCTTTTGTTAAGTTCTTCCTAGAATGTTGAAGCTGTGGGGAAACGAATCCCTCTCTTCAATTTATTTTCCACAAGTTTATATTGTTATAAACAAATGCCTCTGATTTTTGTATTTTGATTTTGTATTCTGATATTTTGCTGAATGTGCATCTGAGGTTTAGAAGATGTCTGGTGGAGTCTTTAGGATGTTTTAAGTATATAAAAATGTAGTCTACAAATATAGTTTGAATTCTTCCTCAACTACATGTATCCTCAACATAAAACCAGATACACTAAATCTAAATAGGGAATAGTCTTGGATACATTGGCATAGGAGACAATTTCCTGAACAGAACACCAACAACTCAGGCACTAAGTTCAGTAATTGGTAAATGAGATTTCATGAAATGGAAAAGCTTCTGTAAGGCAAAGGACACTATCAATAGGACAAAATGGCAGCCTACAGAATGGGAAAAGATGTTTACCAACAATACATCTGACAGAGGGCTGCTAAATAAAATATATTAAAGAACTCAAGAAATTAGACATCCATAAACCAAATAACCCAGTTTAAAAGTGGGGTACATAGATAAACAGAAAAATTTCAACAGAGCAATCTCTAATAGCTGGGTAGGACTTAAAGAAATGGCTAGTATCCCTAGTCAACAACTCTGAGATTCTATCTGAAACCTCTTAGATGGCTAAGAACAAAACTCAAGCGACAGCTCATGCTGACAAGGATAAGGAGTAAGGGGAGCATTCCTCACCCACTGCTGGTGGGAGGGCTAAACTGGATAACTAATTTGGGAATCAATTTGGTGGGTTCTTAGAAAATTGGGAATAGTTCTACCTCAAGACTCAGCTCTACCATTCCTGGGCTTATACCCAAAAGATGACTATACCACAAGGATACTTACTTAACTATAGTCATAAAAGCTTTATTTATAATAGCCAGAAACTGAAAATAGCCTAGATGTTCCCCAACTAACAAATGGATGAAGAAAATGTGGTAAATTTACACAGTTTAATATTACCCCACTATTGAGATTTTCAGGTAAATGGATGCAACTAGGAAATATCCAGGGTAAGGTAACCCAGACCCAGAAAGACAAGCATGGTATATAAACTCACTTATAAATGGATATTAGCTATAAAGTACAGTATAGCCATGCTACAATTCACAGATCCAAAGAAATTAAGTAAAAAAGCAAGCACAAGGGGGCATGTTTGAGTCTCACTAAGAGGAAATATAATAGATGTCAGGGCGGATGAAAGGGGGAAACAGAATGGGAGATGGGAAAGACAGAGAAAGAGAGAGAGAGAGAGAGAGAGAGAGAGAGAGAGAGAGAGAGAGAGAACTAGAATTAGTGGGAGAGCATCTCTGGGACAAACTAGAACCCTAGGACAATGGAAAGTCCCAGGAATCTATGAGGGTGACCCTTGCTAAGACGACTAGCAATGGGTATGGAACCTGAAACAGTCATCTCCTATAACCAGACAAGACTCCCAATAAAGGATGAGGGCACCAACCCAGCTACAAAATCTTCTATCTACAATTTGCCCTACCTACAAGATGTGCAGAAATAAAGATTAAGCAGAAATTGAGGGAATGGCCAGCCAATGACTAGACTAGCTTGAGACCCATGCCATGAGATATAGCCCAACACTGACACTATTAATAATATTTGCTATACTTGCAGACAGAAGCCTAGCATAACTGTCATCCAAGAGACTTCACCCGGCAGCAGATGGAAACACATGTGGAGACCCACAGGCGAACATTAAGTAGAGTTCAGGGTATTTTGTGGAAGAGGAGAGGAAGGATTGAAGGAGCCAAAGAGTTCAAGGACCCCACAAAGAACCTACAGAATCAACTAACTTGGGCCTGTAGGGGCTCACAGAGACTGAACCACCAATCAGTGAGCATGCATGGATGGGACCTAGGCCCCCTACACATATGTAATAAATGTGCAGCTGGGTCTTTATGTGGGTTCCCTAATGGCAGGAGCAGGGGCTGTTTCTGACTCTGTTGCCTTCCTTTGAATACCTTTCCTCTAACTGGGCTGCCTTGTTTAGCTTCAATAGGAGAAGATGTGCCTAGTCCTACTGCATCCTGATAAGCTGTGGAGGCTTGATATCCATGAGATGCTTCCCTTCTCTGAAGAGAAAAGAAGGGAGATTGGGGAGGGGAAGTGAGAGGTGAGGATTGTGAGTAGAGGAGGGAGTGGAAGCTGCTATCGGGAGTAAACTACATAAATGAATTAATTAATGAAAAGTAAAAGTAAAAGGAAAGACAAACCTGCCTCCTTCGGAGTGGCTATGGACATGTCTGTGGGCATTTTTTTTTCTGGTTGCTAAATGATATGGGAGGATCCAATCCACTGAAGGTGGTATCATTCCTAAGCAGATATAACAGAGGTAGTTGTTTGTGGCCCAGAGAGCAAAAAGGTAAGCAACATTTCTCCTCAGTTATGGCTTTATATTCTGCTTGAGTTTCTGCTCTGCATCAGTAATTGCCACTTAGATTCTCAGGACTCAAAGGGAGAGATCTTAGATAAAATGCCCAACAGTGCGGAGAGGGAACTACTTCCAGTACAAAGACAAGGCATCAAGTGGAGAGATAGGGTTGTCATTCCACAGTCAAAAACTCTGACCCAGAATTGTTCCTGTATAAAGAACTGCAAGGACAAAAATGGAAAAGAGACTGAGGGAAAAGAGGTTCAGTGACTGGCCAAACTTGAGATCCATCTCAAGGGGAGGCTCCAAGGCCTGGTATTATTACTGATGCTATGATTTGCTTACAGACAGGAGCCTAGCTTGACTGTTCTTCAAGAAGTCTAACAAGCAGCTGACCAAGACAGTGCAGATCCTTAAACACAACCATCGGACTAAAGTCAGGGTCCTCTGTGGTTGAATTAGGGAAATGCTGGAAGAAGCTGAGGAGGAGGGAGTCCCCATAGAAAGACCAACAGTCTCAACTAACCCAGAGCCCTGAGATCTCTCAGACACTGACCCACCAATCAGGTAGCATACAAGAGCTGATCTGAGTCCCAGACACATATATAGTAGAGGACTGCTTGGTCTGGCCTCAGTGGGAGAAGATATGCCTAACCCTTAAGAGACCTGAGGCCCCAGGGAGTGGGGAGGCCTGACAGGAGGGAGCACATCCTCTTGCAGACAGTGGGTAGGAGAAATTGGATGAGGAACTGTGGGAGGGCGGAGTGGGGCAATGACTGGAATGTAAAAAAATAAATATAATAAGAAAAAAAGTGTAAGACACAAAGGAAACTAGACAAAGCAACCTTACCTATCTTTTCAAAGAACTACTTTTTTGTTGCATTAATTCTCTGAATTGTTCTTTTAGTCTGCATTTCATTAATGTAGGCCCCATGTTTTATTATGTTTTGCCAACTATTGCTTTGGGTGTTGGTTTTTGAGACCTTGGGGTCATAATTGGCTTATTTATTTAAGCTCTATCTGATATTGAATATAAATACTTAGCAATAAACTTTCCTTTCATAAATGTCTCATTATTATTCCAAAGATTCTGGTAAGTTGTTTGTATTTCTTGCTAAAGGTGTTAAAGTTACCTTCTTGAGTACTTCAACGACCCACTTGTCAGTCAAGAATGTATTGTTCAGTTCCCACTTGTTTGTGTAGTGTCTGCAGCTTCTTTTAATACTAATTTATATATTCTTTTAATACTAGTTTTATCCCAGTATTATTTAATACAACACAAGATATTATTGAATTCTTTTGTATTTTGTAAGACATGCTTTGTCACATATAAAGGGGTCTAGTTTAGAGAGGGTTCTATGAGTCCTGAAAAGAATATATACTCTATATTTATTGAATAGAAACTCCATAGGTATTTGTTAAACCGATTTGACATATAGTATAATTCATCTCGGGAGTATCTGTCTGCTTTTATTGGCTTGTCCTATCGAAAGATGACTGTGTGGTATTAAAATCATAAACTATTATTGTATATATCCATAAGGGTCCTTTAAAAATGAATTGTGAAACTTCACCATTAAATATATAGGTACTTACTATTGTTATGTCTTCTTTTTTTTGCATATGCCTCTGTGTGTGGTGCATATGTATGCATGTTTCATAACTATAGGCAGAGGCCTGAGGTTAATGTGGGGAGTCTCTTTTAGTCTTTCTTTACACCATTTATTGAGCAAGGTCAATTGAATTCAGAAGTTGCCTATCTTGCTAGTCTAGCTAATCTGTTTGTTCCAAGGCTCTCCTGTCTAACATATGAGTGCTAGAACTACAGGTGCACTACCACACCTTCAGAGTATTTATTCTGACAGTTTGATCACTCTGGTTTGTCTACTAAGCCATCTCCCCAGCCATTGTTGTATCTTCTTGATTAATTTTTCTACTTATCATTGTATACTGGCTACCTTTATCTCTCCTAATTTTGATTTCAAATTTACTTTAGCATGTCAGCATTGCTATGACAGTTTATTTCAGCCACTGGTCACTTGATAGATTGCTCTCCATCTTTTGATCTCTGTCTTCTTGGGTCTTTACTGGTTGAGAAAAGGTTCTTGGAAACAATAGATAGGTGGTTCATGGTTTTTAAATTTAGTCATTAGTGTGTATTTTTATTTGTGAGTGTGAGCCCTTTATGTGGGGAGCCGACAGAAGGCGGCTATCATCCTTGCAGCCATCTTGAGCCATATACCCTGACAAGAGACTTGATTACAATAGCCTACAACAACTGAGCACACTCTGATAACATCTTGTTTTAGATTCCCAGGATTTTCCATTGGGTGTGTGAGACTTAAAGGTGTGTGACTTAAGGACGTGACTTAGAGATCAGATTTAGAGACAAGATCTAAGGGCATGACTTAAAGGCATGACTTAAAGGCATGGCTTAGAAGTGAGACATATAAAAGGTGAGAGGCAGACAGAAGAAATTATTATTAGGTATTAGGCACTTGGCACTTGGAGGAAGATCTTGGAATTAGACAGTAGACACTTGTACTTGAGATAGGCACTTGGAAGGGAGCTTGGAAAGAAGCTTGGAACTTGGAGGCACTAGGGACTAGGAACTAGGGACTAGGAACTCAAGACTTGGGACTTGGGACTAGAATGAGAGACTGAAGAATAAATGGGATTGAATCACACTATGTCTGGTCTCCATTCTTCTTGTCTGTCCTCACTCTCTCTCTTTCTGAACCCCGACCGTGGACCGGAGCAGCTTGGGGCAGTGCGGGCTTTAACAGTTTAGCCCCCAAGGCTTTTGGCAGTACAGATTCCAACATTGATAAAGCGGTCCCCAACATTTTGGCCCCCAAATGTGGGGCAGCTTGGGCTGCAACATTTTTGGCACCCAAAGTGGGACAGCAAGAACGAGAGACCCAGTGAAGGACTTTACTGGAAGAAGGATCTGGCAAAAATTCAGAAGTGAAACGAAGGCGATCACTGCAGGAATCTGCTGCATCGAGAAAGGTAAGTCATGTTAATGAAAATGGGGCACGAAATAAGTCAGCCTGAACTCAACTCTCTGTTTTTGTTTTGTTGTTTCCTGCTCAAGTGTATTAATTGTCTGCTTTTGTTTCATTGTTTGAATGCTATCTTTCATGTTCAAAATAAAATGAAATGTATTTATCCGAAATTAAAATCTAAAATACAACCAAAGGTTGATGACGATTTATCAGAGCCAGATTGTGCTAACCTAGATGAAGAGGCAGCCGAACATTACCACCCTGAATGGCCCTCTTCCCAAAGACCTCCTCCCTATGTGCCTCTGCCTCCAAGTGCTCCCCCAATGGAGATGGTGGTTATAGATCCTAGATGGGAGTTACAGGAAAAAAAAAATTTGTTCTTAAACAACAAATAGAGTTAGAAAAAGAGTATCAGGACTTAATTAATCAGCTACAAAAATTAAAGACAGGGAATATGTCTCGAGAGGTAAACTGCAAAAATTTTCCCAGCTCCTTGCATTCCTCAACCAGGAGTCCAAAGCCAGTCCCTGTCCCCTAGCTTTAGATTAGCCACAGATCATCCAGAGAAGGGAGATGCTGAGGCTTTCCCTGTATCTGAGACCAGAGATGCTCAAGGGGTTGCTTGGAGACATCACACAGGGTTTGATTTTCAAATTATTAAGGAATTTAAAAATGCACTATCATAATACTGCTCCCTTTACTCTTGCAATTTTAGAGTCTGCCACAGAGGAGTGGCTGACTCCTGGTGATTGGAATACGTTAGTGAGAGCAGTTCTTAGCTGTGGTGACTATCTTATTTGGAAATCAGAGTATCATGAGAATTGTAAAGAAACAGCTAGGAGAAACATTCAGGCAGGCAATGGTTGGTCCTTTGATGCTTTAGTAGGAGAAGGGCAATTTGCTTCTAGTGATAACCAGATGCAATATGACCCAGGCTTATTCGTTCAAATTCAAAATGCAGCCATGAAGGCTTGGCGTAAACTCCCGGGCAAAAGGAGACTCTGGTACATCCTCAACAGCAATCAGACAAGGACCTGATGAATGATTTTCTGATTTTGTTCACCGATTAATGACAACAACAGAGAGGATTTTTGGTAATGCAGAGGCAGGAGTAGATTATGTGAAACAATTTGCATATGAAAATGCCAATCCTGCCTGCCAAGCAGCCGTTAGACCTTACAGGAAAAAGACAGACCTTACAGGGTATATCAGACTCTGTTCTGATATAGCTTCCTCCTACCAACAGGGCCTAGCTATGGTGGCTGCCATGCAAGGACAATCAGTAAGAGATTTTTTGGCTAGTAGAAACCAAAAGGCCTGTTCAACCTTTACATATAAAGTATATTGAATATTGAAAGATATTTATTAACTCCTGTAGTTTGACTGTTTTTCTGATTGATCAGATTATTGTTTGTTCTTTCTTCCATGTTAGTATTGTAGATTTTCTAGTTCTATTATTCTGAACATAATAATTCTTTCCTAATTTTCCTTTATTCTTCTTGTCGCTTCACAGAATTTATTCTTTTCTTTTTTTGTTCTTTCAGTGAAGACAGTTTTCTATTCCTCTTTTGTGTATAGTATTCTTTTAAGAATCTTTTGCCATGTTGTACCTTTTGTGAAGTGTTCTTATTTCTCTATCATTTAAAAAAAAGAAACCATTGCTGGATATAGCAATTTGGGTTTATAGGTATTTAGTTTAAAGGTATGATATTTCTTCCTTGGTGCTTTTCTAGCCAAAAGTTGTTGATGAGAAATCAGATATTATTCAACGCTATATGTCTTTGAAATTGAGTTTTTTCCCCTTACATTTTTAATATTGTGTTTTTGCTTTGGAATTTGGAAATCTTAATTATGACATATTATGGAGAGGACCTTTGTTTTATCATGCTTATTTTTAAAAACATCTTTGCTATTTCTTGTAGATGTGTCCAATTTGTGGGCCTTGTATGTGGTCCCAACACACTTGTTTGATTACATAGTCAGTCATTCCTACTTGGAGGATTGTCTGTCTTTTTGTTGGATTTTTATCTTTATCTTTCTTAAAATTAACCTATTTTTAAAACATATACTATATTTTGATTCTATTCTTTTCCCTCACCCATCCTAATGCTTATCTGAGGTTCTAAATGAATGTCCATTTCTTTTTTAGATTTGGGGTTTTCTTATAAAGCTTCATTGAATAGGTCTATAAGCTTTTAGGTTTCTGTTAGTTCCTTCATATAGTCTATGAATTCCTATGTTTGGCTTCTTGATATTATCTCAAAGTTCCATTTTGATTATTACTTTTCCCTCATAAAATTTTGCTGTATTATTTCTTCTATGTTTTCCTGTATCCTGGTATTTTTTCTTCTGCTTGGCTAAATCTTTGGGTAATTTTTTCCCCTTTTTTTGACTCTTTTTAAAATTTTGATTCATTGAATTTTTTATTGCCAAATTTTCTACTTGTTTTTATTTTTAAAATCTCAATAACCCTGATGATTAAGGATGTTGAACATTTCTATTTGGGGTTTTAAATGCCTGTTGTGCTTGGATATCCATTTATTTGCTCAGATTTTACAACAGTATCTGCAACTAGGTAATGGTGGCACAAGTTTTTAATCCTAGCATTGAGGAGGCAGAGGCAGGAGGACCTCTGCAAGTTTGAGGCAGCCTGGTCTACAAAATGAGTTCCAGGACAGCCAGTGCTGTTACATTGGCCAATATTATTTCTTAGTTTCTCTACATAAATTTTAGAATTAGCTTGTTAATATTCACTGAATAATGTCCTGAGATTTTGATTGAGATGGTTTCAGAATCTATAGGTCAATGATGGGAGAGAGAATAGATGTCTTTCATTATATCTTTCTATTTCTAAAGGAAGACTGTCATGATTTATTTCTTTTGGTCTTCTCATGTTATGGTACAGTTTTCCTCATATTGTAGTTGCTGGGTACTTCATATTTTAGGATTGCTAATGTAAGTGATATTATGCTTTTGGTTTCAAGGTCTGTTTACTAATTGTGGTATGTAGGCAAGATATCTTGAATATTAACTTTGTGACATGAAACTGTATTAGTCATCATTCATTTCATAAGGTATTTTTTGTCACCTTTTTTTTTTCAGACTAGATGACTTCAAAATCTTTTAAGATATTCTTCATTTGCCCTCAGTCTTGTTCTTCTTGTCATTATTTTCTGCTTATCTTTAACTATCCATAATTTGTAGCTTTCTGTTTCTTTTTTCAACCTCTTAGACTCTTCCTGTACCTCCCTCCCCATGCCTGGTTTGTTTCTGTTTCTTGCTGTCTTTCTTTGTGGTTTCTTTTTTTCTTTTTTTTTTTTTTTTTTTTTTTGGCTCCTATATCCATAGGAGGATGCAGGAGGTTGTGTTCCTGGTCAGAAGGCAGAGTCATCTTAGTTTTGTCCCAGCTGTGAGAACTTGAAAAGGTTCTTTAATGTTGTTCATTTGTAAAGCTAAGAGGAGAATGTCCCCACAGGCCAGGGAGAGGTGATTAGCAGGTGACAGGTGAATAAGCAGTACATACAGGAAATGTGGTGGCTACTGTAGAGAGGCATTCACTCTTACATACAGGGAATTGGTGGCTACTGTAGAGAGATATTTACTCTTTGATATGGTGCCTTTTATTTTTCCTGCTTCGGGATTGGAGTCTTGTTCAGAGACTTTAGGAAAACTTTCTGGATTGTGCTTTGAATGAATCAAGGCCTTCTAGGGAAATGAATGTTTGAAAAAGTGATTAAAAATGTGGTAGTAATGTAGAGAAAAGGGAGTGGTTTAGGAGGAAGAGTCTTTGGCGCTTATTGACAGTAGGAACCTGTCTTTTTCTGGCAATTCCTGTAGTGTTGTGAAACCTGGAAAAAACCCACCATTATCAAACTACATAGGTGGATTCCAGTTTCTTTACAGGCTGAACTAAGGGCTGGAGATTAGCTTAGAGGCAGAGCTCTTGGGAGCATGTATGAGACCTGGCTTCAAAAACAGACTACATCAGAAACAGAAAGGGCAGTGCCAGTCCCAGATGAGACATTCTGCAATATGAAGTGTGCATACCAAGGTCAGTGGGATAAGAGCCCTGGGACTTAGAGGCTTTCTTCAATGCCCTCGAAGTTTTATGGCCTGGGATCCTTGCCACAAACCTGAAGAGGGAGAATTGTGGATCAGGAATGATTAGGGCTGAATTTCTCATGAGCTTAGAAAAAATAAGTCAAGAGTTTGGAGCTAATTTATGGCATAAAGCAAAGAGTTCTTGCCTGTCTGAGTTTCAAAGCTGAGATAACTGCTCCCTATAAATACCACCATTCTTACTCTGTTACTCACACTTAGTGTAACATAATTGTAGTGGGATATTTTTCCCACAAGTTGGGAGGAGCTAAGGTGGGAGGAATAAGGAGAGGAAGAGGAGGAGCTAAGAGGGAGAGATGTAGGAGCCATGGAAAGCAGTCCTGGGTAACAACTTATATCTAGGTTAGTTAATTAGTTAACACTTCCAATTGTGTGGGCATCTTGATAATTGAGCATTACCAAACATATAAAGGTATTGGATAATCGTTAACCGTTAGAGTCTCATTTCTATCAGGTCCCTCATGGATGGGGGGATGGGCTGGGATCAACCTAGCCTTGTGGAGACAGTGTGGTAGATTGGCAGAGCCATCTCCCATGCTGGTGTCTCTCGTGGGTGCAGGGCCGGTGTTTCTGACTGGCCATTTCTAGCTGTGGTGCGCTTGTAGCCTCTGGCCAGGAAACATGGTGGCAGAGCTAAGCAAAACTTCTGCTGGCTGCTTAGATAGTCAGCCCAAGAAAATGCCGTTATAAATTTTAACTGTATCACACAATCTTTTGTCCTTCCATAAACCCAGGAACTTTCTATCACTGGCCTACCTCTGCTCTACTCTTTTTTTTTTTTTTTTTTTTCTGATCAAAGCTCGAAGTTTAATATTCTGCTTTCAAATATAAAGGGGAAACCCCACACCCACCACCAGAACTTCTTCTCACTTCAGCTGGTGTGGGTGAGGGGATCGCAGCCCAGAGGTAACTAAATGTAAGTTTAGCAGGCAGTCTACTCTTCTTAGCTCCTGTAGCAGACTGCAGGCCACCAAGACAGGTAGTGCCTCCTGGGTCCTATTGTTTTGGTATACTGTGGTAAATGATTCATTCAGGCCTGCTCAAGGCTGTGGGGAGGGCACAATGGGGTGCTGTCAGGAGCAGATATGTCTCAACAACAAATGATTAAATATCATTAAATGTCACATTCTGTAGATTTCTGATGTTTTTGAAAACTATCTATGTAAAGTAATCTGGACTGTTGTCTGGTAACTACTCTCAGCTATTTCTGTTCAAAACTCTTGAAAACAACTTAGAGCAATGAATTTGTTATCTGGCCCTTAACTTGTATGTTTTTTTTTTTGTTTTTTTTTTTCAATCATTTGTTTTTATTATTTTATTTTCACTTCAGATGCCATCCCCTTTCCCCATTCCCCCCCCCTTAGAAAACCCCTATCCCATGCCCCCTTTTCCTTTTTGCATTTATACATTTTTTAAAAATAATGTTAATCATAAGCGTTATAAGTTTGGAATTGTTCAATCAGAGGTGTAACCCACTGACCGACCTAGCTATAACAACTATCTTTGACTGGTGGAGATACATGAATATCTGCCTCCCTGTCTCCCCCCTTTCTCTCTTTCATCACCTAGCTTCTCCTCTCCTCCTTCTCCTCTTCTTACTCCTTTTCTTCCTCTCAGTACTCCTCCTACCTTAGCTTCTCCTACACATCACCCTTCCTGTTAAAATGAAACTTTTCTCTCAAAATACAATTAGAGCATAATTATGCCAATTTGTACCAGTGAGGTACAAGATAGTCCTAATACCCCATCCATCCTTTTGTTGACTAACCAGCACCTCTGTCATTTATCCTAACTAAAACATTTAGTTCTGAACCTGGCTTTAGGATGAATGTCAGCTGACGACCATCCACTCAAATCTTTTCTCTTATGGTAAATAGCTGTAAGTTTTCAACCCCATCAGAAATCCAGAATGACTGAGTTAACTATAATTGTGGGAAGCACAAAGCATAGCTTCTAAAACTTAGCCAATTTATAGAGACCTCTGAACACCTGAAAAGCCCCTATACTACCGAACGTTGGAGCATCAAATCTTCAGCCTTCTGGCCCAGAATCATCTGACAGACCTTGGTGATGCAGGATTATTAAGGACTGATTACTCTGTCTAGGCAGATATAATCAGTCGACTATTCTGCATGTGTGTCCTTTTCTGGACAGTAATTTGTCTGTAGATGGAGAGAGGCAATTCTTGCCTAGTGGCTGTTACCACACAACTGGAGTAACTCCAAGGATGCTCAATTTCTTAGAATCCATGACAGGAAGCTGTCAGGAGCAGACAGGTCTCTAATCAATATGAACATTAATATATAAATATTTGTAGCGTCAGTTCTATGGACTTCTGATGTTTTGAAAACCAACTATCCATGCAAGGTAACCTGGACTGTTGTCTGTTCACTCCTCTCAGCTATTTCTAAATAAAATATGGGAAACACCCTAACAATAAACTCAAAAATATGAATTTCTCTGCTCTACTCTTAATGAAGCCTTGTGGGATGAGTCACATGGAATTTCAGCCATCATCATCTTTGTACACAACTCCATGCCTTGTTATGTTTTCTCTTTGCTTCCTGGTAGGCTGGGGAGCTTTGAAGTGAGGAATTTACTTCTGATCTCTGTTTTTAGCTGCTAACTATGGATCTGGAAGCTTAGTATTAACACAGAAGAGGAAACGGTTGAGCTATGAAGGAAAATTTAAAAACATTCATCTCTGTTTTGCTGCAAGGGGTCCAATGTTATCTTAAAATTCCAAACCAGAATCACTGACTCATTCACTTACTGAATTATTATTAAAAATGTCTGCTAGTTCCTTGTATTATAATTATCTGGGTTGTAAATTGTTTGTTTGGTTTTGCTTTTGAATATCAATCAGTCCTCCCTTTCTTCTTCCTTCATCCCTCCCTCCCTCCCTTCCTCCCTCATCTTTCTTTCCTTCCTTTCTTCCTTCCTTTCTTTCTTTCTTTCTTTCTTTCTTTCTTTCTTTCTTTCTTTCTTTCTCTTCTTCTCTTTTGAGAATTTCACTAAGTAGTCCAGGCTGACAAGAGTGACCATCTTACTGCCTCAGCTTTTCCTTTTGAGATCAGGTATGCCAGCATGGCTAGCAAGTCAGACAATTTTGAATCTTTAAAAAGAAGATGAAGGGGTTGAGTGTATAGCTCAGTGGGTGAAGTGTTTTCCAAGCACATATTAGGACCTGACTTTGCATTCTCAGAATCCATGTAAAATCTCAGCATGCACACATGACTGTGAGCCAAAGGCTCGTGCGCTGAGGTGGGAGGCAGAGATATGAGAATCTTATGGGCTAGCATCAGTGTAAAGCAATGAGACCCGACCTCACCTGTGCCAAACAAGATGGAAGAAGACTGACTGATACTTGGGCTGTCCTCTGATCTAGACACTCATACTTTGGCATGTGTGTATGTTCCCCTGCCCCTCCCCAATAGAGCATGAGAGTGAGAGAGCAAGAGAGAAAGAGAGAACAAGAGAGAGAGCCAGCCAGAGAGCTCCCTCTCTGAGAGGGAGAGAGAGCGAGAGAGAGAGAGAGAGAGAGAGAGAGAGAGAGAGAGAGAGAGAGAGAGAGAGAGAGAGAGGTGGGAGGGATGGATTAAAGACAGAAGCCTGGACAGTTTAGATATTTACAGCACAGAAAAACCAGCTGTTGCATTACAATCAACGTGGACTGGGGGAAGGTACATATCTTTGCAAATGAGTTGGAAGTCTGTCATTTTACTGTGTCTTTCTGTTAATCCAGTGAGTTTACTTATTTCTAGATAGCACGTATTGTGGCCTCTGTGGGCCACCTTGGGACCCAGAAAAGTGCTGTGGCTGCTGAGAATGAGAAGCCTTGCTTTTCTAACAGTGAAGGGGGCCTTCTAAAGTAGAGGGTGTGGTGAATCCATGTTCAGAGAATGACAGGCTGCTTCAGTTGTGCATAATTCACGGGGTTCTTCATTTTCAAATATTGTTTTTTTCCTTGAGAATTCAGCTATTAAGTCTCCACTGGTTTAAATAGATATGAAACATTGAACATCCATTTGCTTTTGAGCCCTCAGTGAATAGCCAAGAGGATGTTCCTTTAGAAAATATATATTTTATTCTGTCCATTTCATCTAAATGAACCAGCAGCAAAGCTGTGTTTATTCACATCCGTATGCAAATATTGACTTATGCCTTGCATTGAAGTAAGCTTGGTACGTTTAGAAGAAAAACATAACGCAGATAAACATTTATAAGCAATTCAAATATTAAAGAGCTTGAGCATTTCTAAAGGCGCTCATATATGAGGTCTTTTTCTCCCTTGGATGTCATTATGATTCTACAGTTATCTGCAAAATATAGTTACTGAACTCTCTAGCTTTTATGTATGAAAGTATGTGTTTATTTCTGACAGCAATAAAGCCAATATGTTAGGAATTCATGCATCCCTTATAATAATCCTTGGGGAGAGATATGTAGCACACTGCTCCCTTTTATGGTGATACCATAGAAATGGGAGAGTAAATTTCAAAACCTGTCACAGGTGTAGCTAGCTATTTCTCATAATCATGGCTGAGGATTGTTTTAAATGCTGATTCTGATGTTAAGAGTCATATAACTTTGCAGCAAAATGTGTCCTTTTAGCTTTCTTGCATCTAACATTTGTTCCCCTAATATGGCCTTTATTAAAATGTTATAAAATCTGGTTAGTGTACATGTTACTACAATATCCTGTCTCTTTTTTCTTTTTTAACATTCAGTTATATTAAAAACGTCATTTTAACTTGCTCAAAGCATTGAAGAATGCCACAAACTAGCAGATTAAAGATGAAAACTAGAGCTGTAACAGATGTTCCCGAGGCCCCGTTACTATCCTCCATTGTCGTCTAGCACCCATCAGGCAAACCCTTCATATTATGTCTCATAGCACAGCATACAACACGTTTATGAATTGTTAATAATGTAAGCCAAGAAGGCAGACCTGGACTTCACTTGCAAGCCTAGAATAGCCTCTTCTATTAGATAATGAAATCACAGCATTAAAAGAAGTGACAATCAAGGAAGATTTTATTATTGTTTATAGGACAAACAAGGAGCAAGTAGGTGACCATGAAGTCTACAAATTAACAAAAAGGATTCAGTTTAACTGAGAATACTTATAATGAACTTATTTTTGTAAAATATTGGCTAAATTCTATTCAAGATTCACACTTCTTCAAGACAGACAACGCTCAGAGAAAATATGGTCTTCAAGTTGAGTTACAACATGTACATGCATATCAGCAGGGCACTACAATAAAGTGTTACTGCTTCAAGGGAAATGTGCATAAGAGCTGTGGAGTTGGAACAAACAGGGCATGCTTAGTAATAATTACATTCTGTTCCCCCAGAGAACGGTTCTTAGAAGGAAACAGCATGGAAAGAAAAACTTGGAAATAGAAGTCTAGAATTTCTACTTTTTCTGTGAAAAACCTTGTTAACCTTGTACAACAAATATTTATGAAGTTCTTTGTCGGTACCTGACACCATGCCAGAGAGTGCGTTACACGGCAATGAGTGTTCTTGGGGTCTGAAACAGAGGAGAATAATCCAGTGGTTAAAGGAGTCACTGCAATTGCATAGGGTGACATGTTTTTCTGATGTCCTTTGCTTTATTCTTTGGATCCACATGTTGCTAGCTCCTCCTTGTTTTGTGCTATGTCTTCTGAGAAATTTATGAAAAGTTCCCTTGCCTGGGAAGATAAAGGGTAAGGATAAGATACTTTCTGTATCCTCCTTACCGCAGACTCCCTTTACTACAGCTCATGTGGGGTGCCTCTCTGCACAACTCTTCTTTGAGTTCAGGAGGCTAGCTTGTTGTTTTTCTGCACTTCTTAGAAGTGGTAATGAAAATTTGTTACCACAAACCCCGCTCTTCTACAGTTCTATTACTTAACTCTTTCCGTTGTCTGCTGCCCAATGGGCCCTTGATTAATATGACTTAGATGCCATCTAGTTTTCTGTGGCTGTGTCTCAGTTAGCTTTACTTGTCAGTCAGCTTTAATTGTCAATTTGACATAGCCTAGAGTCACCTGAGAGGGGAGTCTCAATTGAGGTACTTACCAGGGAACATCTCTGTAGGAGATTGTCTTGATTATTAACTGATGTTGGTTGGTAGTCTTGAGCTGTATAAGAAAACTAGTTAAGTATTAGCCTATAAGCAAGAAAAGAGGTGCCATCCCTCTGTAGTTTCCTCTTGAGCTTTTTCCATGACTTTTCTCAATAATGGTCTGTGACTTAAAAGTTTGAACTGAATTAGATTTTTTTTTTTTATCATGGCAATAGGAATGAAATCAGAACTGAATTAGGGGTAGGGTTAGGGTTTAGGGTTAGAGTTAAGGTTTAGGGTTAGGATTACAAAATATAAATCTAAAGTTGATGGTTTAAAACATATAACAAATTAAATATATAATGTTTGAATGGTATAAATGTGACAGGCACATGTGTCAGTGTGGGTGTTGGAGAGCTGCATTCCTTTGGGAGGCATAAGGAGAGAATATGTTTCCTGCTTTTTCCAGCATCTGCATTTTTCACATCATCTTAATATGTGTTTTGTTCCCTTCTCTCTCTATGTGATATGGTCTTCTGCTTTTTTTATTGAGTTGTATGATTGAATATAAGGATCATCCCAAAATCTTAATTATATGTCCATCTATCTTTTTACTTTATAGAATGAAATTTATAGGTTCCAAAATTAGGCCCCACTATTTTTGAAATGTATAACTTTTTATTTATAAAATAAACATTTATAAATATTATACTAAATAAAATATTTATTTATAAATATACACATAATTATATAACTATTTATAAATAACTATTAATACTTTGAGAATTTTATACATGTCTATAATGTATTTTAGTTTTATTACCCTCCTGTCACCCCAACCTCCCCAGATCTACCTTGTCCTCAAAACTTCATATATTTCTTTTTATAAGTTTGTGGGGTATCTATGGGAGACACACCAGGGGGCTACTCCCTTACAGAAAACTATTTCTCCCCTAAAGTCCATCAACTGTCACTAGCTCCTCAGCTAGGAATGAGGGCTTGTGATGCCCCTCTACAAAACTGAAATGCTGACTAGCTTGATGTTGTGTAGGTATCATGTAGACAATCAGAGCTGCTATGAGTTCATGCATACATGGGTGCTCTCATGTTTTGATGACACTGCTTCATTCTTACTCTCTTCAACCTCTGTCTCTTATAATCTTTCTTCCCTCTCTTCTATGATGGTGTCTGACTTTTAGGGAGCATGTGATATTGATGCCCTAGTTGTGGCTGAGTGTCCCACTAACACTTATTCTCTGTGGTTGGTGCTTTGTGAGTTTCTGCATTTGTTGCCAGGGCTTTCAAAAGATGAAACTAATATGGTTACTTCTACTAATACAGATGAAACTAATACAGGTTACTTCTAGCAAGGAAAGCCTGGAGGCTGAGAGTCGTTGATTAATAAAATTCAAATCTCACTAGTACTGACTGCTTATTAGACATCTGAAAGTATTGGACTCTTAGAATGGTGTATTTCATGTCATCAATCACTGACGAATATGAGTTTGCAGTGTCATGTTGAGATCATGCCTAGCCGAGGCAGAGGACATAAGAACTGACCTGTTACACAGTCTAAAATCATCTAGAAAGTACACAATTCAATTGCTTTGAGTTTTCCTTTCCTGAAATGATTACTTCTTATTTATTATTTAGGAAATATTGTATCTAGTTGTTATTATGACTGTCATGTTAGAAACATCACTGAGTCAATGAAGAAAGGTTGCATCTAAAATTTAATCCCAGGGTCAAAGGCAAGAAAGAAAACGTCCTTGGTTTAGGAAACTATTTAAATCTTAATGACATATTTTTTTTTTTTTTTTTTAGAAAAATACTATCCAGAAGCATATGATTTTTGAGATGTGCCAAAAAAAAAACATCCTGCAGAAAACAAATGCAGCATAAGTACTTTGTGTAATTTTAGAAATGCAATTTCATTGGCTGACATTTCTTATGTACTGTAATAATAAAAAAATAGACGAGAATCTCTGCTGTAGGCTGTTTGGGCAAAATGTGAACAGTTCTCTTGTTATTGTTACTTTTTTACTTATGAAAATATACTCAGAAATAAAAATATACAGACCAGTAAAATCTTGTTTAGTATAAAGAAAATTTAACTATCAAGATATCTCAATTCTCTCTGGTCCCAGAACACATCATACTCTTGATGTTTATCTTAAGAGGATTTCTCCACCCTTGTGTTCTATCATCTGTTGTTCATACTGGAAACTTCTTAATTTGACAAAATGCGTAAATATTAGACAGCAGTTAGCATTCAGCTACAGCCATCTTATCATAGAGCCTGCCCATACATATGCTATATGTGGTGATATTAGAATTCCATGAACTGTTCATGGAAACGAGCAAAAAGAAAGCCCTCAACTGTTTCTGTAGCCAGGATTCAGAAGCAGAATTGAACTGTGTGCGACATGTTCATCATAGACCCAGAGGAGAGAATGGTGCACATGTTATAGAAGCATCAACATTTTTCTTAAATGTTTTATTTTATACAGTTTCATTAATATATACAATCTATTGTGGTTGTATTCACCCATATGCTCTCTTATCACCTTTCCTTTCCCTTAGAACTCTTTTTCTTCTCAACTACTTGCCTAATGGATATATTATTAAAGGAAATGACACCCATTTTCATGGTTCAGCAACCACTGCCAAGGGATTGAGCCTGGTGAGCACCTCTTCTATTCATGGCAAAACGCTAAAGGGCCCAGTCTTGTGCAGGTCTGTTCATGATTGCAACAGCCAATGCTATATCTGATGAGACTGGTTGTATTCAGCGTGGTATGGCTGTGGAGGCATATTATATCCGAATACCAGCATTTCATTGTACTCCTCTCCATTCTGTGACTCCAAATTCTTTCTGTACCCCATTTCTTACTGTTCTCTGGGCCTTGGGTAGCTGTTGGTGGAGATGTAGATGTCCTGCTTAGGGCTCAGTGCTCATCAGTTGTTTTGACCAGCCAGGAATTTATGCATCAGTTTTTGCTCTCTGACGAAATAGGACTCTCTGCACAAGACAGAGGGTGCCACTAGTCTATGGGTATAAACGAAAGTAGGAAAATGTAACAATATGCCCACATAGAGAAGCCACAGAAGTATGTGCTTACTTGGGCCCATGACCTCCTCAGCCTTAGACTTTGACTGGATATGACCCTACAACTTGACCTTAAAACCTTAAAGTATATAGTAACAGGCATACTCATGGAAATTATTCATTAAAATCAATGAACTTCAAAAAGAGATACAGAATGTATTCAATGCTAATAGAAAACAAGTAGTTAAAAAGGCCAATTCATTTTTTGGTCAGATGCAGAGAAGGGTTGAAGGGCTTTTCTGTCGATCATTACTGGGAAACTGCAGTAGTTTAAATCCATTTCTGAGAGGCTTCACTGTCTCACTGAACTCGGTAGTTACATTTGAGGCTGTGAGAACCCTTGGCTTATCTGACTGTATGTCTACAGTCTTGTTTCGGCTGGGCAGCTTGTCTTACATGCTGGATAAAGCTTCTGCATCCCCTTGCCTGAGGAGTGGCATAGCTGTACTTATGCTTGCTTTGTCTTCTTTTCCAAGAGTAACCTCTATCCTATTCTTGGTGCTTCCCGCTTTTGTGTTAGCATCTTTGTGAAATCTTGAATTTCTTTTATTTTCAAACACTGTGTTCTTTATTATGCTGACTCTCCTTGACCAACCCATCGTGCAGAAGCAGTTTCTAGGTGGCATCTACTGACATGAGCGTTAGTTGACTATTTTTCAATTCACCCAATTTTATTACAGATGTGGCATGCAGATGAAACTCTTCAATAACATCATTCTGGAACATCTGTTATTCTACATTTTCTTAGAATTTCCAAAGATTAAATAAAACTTTTAGAACTTTGTCCATTTGGACTTCTAAAAAGGCATGAATTCACACAAGAATTGGGTCATGAGGTGCGATTGCGATGGCATGAGCCTGTAGTCCTCAGGGGGCTTATGCAGGAGGATTGCTTATGTCTGAGAGTTTGAAACAAGGTAGGGTATCAGGATGAGATGCCATCTCAAGAGATAAAAAGGAAACAAATAAAAAGAACACAATGTCAATAGCTATAATGAATGACATCTCATGCCCCAAATTAACCAGTGTCAATAAACACACACACACACACACACACACACACACACACACACACACACACACACACAGAGAGAGAGAGAGAGAGAGAGAGAGAGAGAGAGTCTGTAACAGTTGATCATGGCTATTTTTATAAGTCACATTAACAAAAAATAGTCTCTCCTTATCTTTGTTTATCTTACAAAATAGACTCACTTGTCCTTCCAGATACTTAGAGATTATACACTATGAGACTTAGAAGGGGGAAATAATGAAGAGAAATAGAAATAGAGATTTACAGTTGTGTAGGAGGCTGGTCTGTTTTTCAATACTTTAGAACCTGTATGATCATATTAGCATATATTAATTATACTCAACAATCTATTTTTATGACATTTTCACATAAACATATCCATATCCATATGCATATACATATACAATACATTTTGATTATATTCACCCTATTACCCTTTCTTGTTACCTTCCCATTTACACCAATCCCTTCCTCTTCCTAACTACTCCCCCTTCCACTGTCTTGTCTTTAGGGGGGACCCAATTAGTCCCTTTGGATTTACTGACAGGCACACAAGGCAGAGATTATTTATAGGAGCCTGGGAACCTTACAGTGGCTACATCGGTGAGCAAAGCCTCTCCTTCTTTGAGAAACCACTAACTTCCTGCAAAACTTCCTGTGGATTTCAGATAACAAATCTGTGGCCTTGAAATTCTTTTGATGTCAGTCATCTGACTATAGCTGAAAAATTGATTAGAGAGGGGAAAATGTTTCTACCCAACAGGACATGGAGCCAGCAAAAGGTGCTGCTTTTCTCCCTAAGTATCTCGGCTGACCCCATTAGTGAGTCTGACTTTTCACAGATGTTAATGATGAGCTATGGTGCTGTTGAAATAGCTTCGTCTTGGAAATGAATGGATCACAAATGGCTTGGAAATGAAGGCAGTACGATTAACTAAATTAGTGTCTCATATTTTAACCTCTCATCATTAACTCACCTCGGCTTGCCACATTATCTTAGATGTCAGCTGCAATAATCTGTGGAAGCAGACAGACAGGATTCCTACCCACAAGCCTCAGCGCCACCTGCTTCTGTGCTGTCCTTGTTGAAGTTTCTGAGTCACAGAGAGGATTCTTAGGACAAAGTATACATTATTTCTTACTAAGACAGGTAATGTCCAACCTGACAAACTTTACTGGTTCCTTTGTCTTCTTTGTACAGCTTGACTTCATGCATTTCTCATGGATTTTATTTGTTTTACTTTGCCTTTTAGTGGAGAAAAGGGTGGCATATTTCTAGTTATAAGAATGGTCTAAATCCATAGGACTTGTCCTTGCAGGTAGATCTGTGGGACACTAGGAAGCAATGCCTTCCTTCACCTATAGTATATTCTATGTGAAAAACAGATGCTTTTGCAAGCTTCAGCTTCCAAACACAGTGCCACTGGTTAAATAGTTATTGTTTCAGATATTTCTTTAGTTCATTTACTCAACAGTTATTTATTGGACACCCCCAGTGTTTCAAGACAGATGTTACACAGAAATAAAAGCAAACATATAATTATAAATTGGGTTTGCTTTTGAAAGAAAAAGAAAGCTTGTGACTAGTGATTCAACAGGATGACTGGATTAAGAAGGAGAATAGAATTCAGTGAAGAACTGATTCCAGCTTAGACATGAGTGATGAATTTGCACTAGGTGGACAAAGAGTAGTAGGAGAAGTAAGGCTTCCTAGTAAGTAGGATGCTATTTACAATGAATTTGGAAGTATATCCTACTCAGAAGGGACCTGCAGCATGAGTGATGCAGAAATTAATGTATATGGCTGTAAATCATGCTGATATTTTTTTTATATGAAAATGTTGCCATCTGTGGCCCATTGGGCCATACACACACTTAAATATTTCTGTAAAACACTGTACAATGTCAGGCTCCACTTTTGAGAGCCTATCTTAGGAGGCCATGTCTGTGACTGTTATACATTGCCAATCCTCTGCTTTGTTGTCCTCCATATTTGTCTTTCTGTCTTCAGTACACCTTTATTACCATTACTTCCATGCTCCTTATGGTGTGCAACATGGTGAACAAGAACCCATTATTAAATAAAGTGAGTATTCTGGGATGGAGTACACATAGGCAATGATATAAGTCGAGGAGCAGGGAGAACTGGTGTCTCAGTGAGCTGAGCTGAGTCACCTAGTCCCAGCACTGGAACAAAGGCACACAGCTGCTGCCAGCAGGGATTTACCCAGGGATGCCTGGAAGGAGGAAGACTGTGAGAAGCAAACAATAAAAGCTGCCTGCATCCAGTCACCAGATAAATAAAGGATATAGATTTATTAATCTAAGTGTTTTTAAGGATAGAAGGGAATGTACAGATTTTGCCCGAATTACGTGGGGTGGGAATTTCTTCCTTCTTTCCTTCTTTCCTTCCTTTCTTTCTTTTTAAGAGCATTTGTTCTTTTTTTTTTTTAAAGTTGGATATTTTCTTTATTTACATTTCAAATATTATTTCCTTTCCCAGTTCCCCTCCCTCAGAATACCCCTGTCCCCTCCCCCCTCTCCCTGCTTCTATGAGGGTGTTCCCCACACACTCACTCCCGCCTCCAGCCTCCAAATCTTGGCATTCTCCTATACTGGGGCCTCTCCTCCTATTGATCCCAGCCAAGGCCATCCTCTGCTACCTATGCAGATGGAGCCATGGGTCCCTCCATGTGTACTCTTTAGTTGGTGGTTTAGTCCCTGGGAGCTCTCGGGGGTCTGGTTGGTTGATATTGTTGTTCTTCCTATGAGATTGCAGGAATTTCCTCCTGAGGTTTGAAAATGATATAAAGAGCATAAGCTGAGAATCCAGGAGCCCAGGCTGTGCAAAAAGCCAGGCCAGTTGCTCAGAGGAAGAAAATGAGCCTGTAAACAGGGTTATACAGAAAGTAGAAGGGAATATAATTAAAGTTATATACAGGATGTGTAAAGATTAAGGCATTCTATCTTTAAAAAAAAGATTAAAATCAGGGGATAGGAAACCTAACCTATCTCAGACAGCAGAAGCTTAGCCCTTGAGAATTAAATAAAGAGAAAGGGAGATACTGCAACATGTACCCACAGAGATATTAATCTCTGTAGTAGGGAGGATTTCAATATGCATAGATGTATAAAATATTGAGGCTTTTGATCTTAAATTATTGGTCAAAAAGCAGAAAGGGTGAAGAAACACTGTCTCAATGTTTAACATTTGTTTAGATTGCTTGAACTGCTTTGCATTGTTTCAGTTATCAAAATGTGTGTGGTTATGAGTTTGGTGGTTATATTAAAATTCCTCTGGGAGAGAGGTAAATCTATACCTCTAATGATTTCCAGTTACTGGACCAAGGACAGGCTATTTTGGGAGAGAGGCTCTGTTTGGTGTTGACAGGAAAGGAGAAAAGGCTCTGGACTCCTTCCAGAGTGATATGGATCAGATTATGACAGGGGAAGACCCCTTGAAGATCTTGATCCTGATTTGGGCCTGGAGTCTCAAGGGAAGGTTTAGGAGTGCCCAGCCTTTGAGATAGCCAAGGCATTAAAATGGAGAGCAGTGCAATGGACACACACTTCATCGGAAGAACTGGCTTCTGAAATGAAGAGAAAAGCACCTATGGATCCCACTCTTCCCTATCACTTACCTGTTCCCTGGCTTACCATCGACCTACCCTGGTAAATTAGCCAGCTGTCAGACTTACTTTTATTTCAATCTTTACACTTCACAAACTTTTGTCTCCATGTTGTTATCATATTTGGAGACAGAAACAGGAGCTTCTCTAAATCCAATGAAAACATGGAAAATTAAAGGATTGTTTAAAGGTCTGTGATCATCACATACAAGATGTAACTCTGGTTATTTTAGTCATATCTGTGACTCTATCATGTACAGTTTCCTGAATTTTCACTGTGCATCCAAACAAAATGAGTCTAGCAGACACTGACTTCATGTTGAATCCCCTCTGCTTACAATGTGCAGTTTTTGGAGGTCATTCAAATTTTCCCTCTTCTGTGATTGCTGTAGTTTCTTTCATAGAAATTAGCTGATCTGATGTAATCTTTTGCCTCTTAAACAACCAGGATAGAGAACCTATTGGAATTTGCATTTTTGATGACAGGTTCACAATAAAGTGATGTTCTGGTGGAAAAAAATAAGGTAGTGTGTGTGTGTGTGTGTGTGTGTGTGTGTGTGTGTATCTTTTATTCCAGGATCCAAAGATATCTCCTGGGTGGGTGCACACATGTGATCTGCTGGGAGCCAAAGAGGTGCAGCAAAAACTCATTGCTACAAATTCCTTTCTTCCTTATGTGGCTGTTAGAGAGACTCACTAGGAGGAAGGAAAGCAAAGGACTTGCCATATTTAACTAGACACCACTAAACATATTTTTGAATTCATATTTCTTCATTTCCATCTCTACCACTACTGGTATAGACAAAAGACATTTTTCACTTCTGACTTAATCTAACCAAGATTCATTTCTTTTTTCATACTCTGGAAGATACAGAATTTATTTTTAAAAGCATGTTTGCCTGTGCTATATCACTACTTACACCTCTTTCTCCAGCATTATCCAGTACCATCTAAGCCTTTGAAGAAGTAACAATCTACGGCATATTACTATTTAGATGCTAAAGAGACTGTATGCTCCTTATTTTGTGGAGCAGATTCAATTGAATGATGCTCCAGATAAAATTTGAGAGGTTTGTAACTTTAAAAAAAAATAGTTTTATTACTTTATGTATAGATGTGTCTGTTTGTCTGTGTGAGTGAAGGTCATATGTTTGCAGATGCTTGCAGAGGCCAGAAGAAAGTGTTAGATTCCTTGGATCTAGAATTATAGATGATTGTGATCTAGCTACCTGAGAGGGGAGTTGGAAACAGAACTCAGGAAGAGCAGTAAGAACTTTAAACTACTGAGTTGTCTCTCCAGCCTCAGATCTGTGGGGATTTGTACAATGGAAGAAGCAGTCTTTACAGTTTCACAAGGAGTTAATACCCTAATAACACATTGATACTTCCCTAAGAAGTATCTGGAGCTGTCAATCAGAAATGTGTGAAAAATTACTTTAAGAATTTTATTTCTTCATTCTATGGGAAATTGGAATCCAATGAAGATGACCCAAAATATTGATGAAGTTTGCATCATTGGCCTGAAATAAACGAAGGGCCCAACTCATGAATAAAGGTTTACTGTTTGTTTATAATCTAAACTTATGTACACCATTCACCATATCATCAATGGAAAGATTTCAACTTTTAAATAAAGTACCTTATCACCTCCTTATCAATAGTAGCAAATATTACTAAAAGAGAGACAAGAGGGATGGTTTTGCATTTGAGGGAACATGGCATTGCTCTGGGCGAGCACTTTAAGAAATTAATGTTTATATGCTGTGGGTTAAAATGTAGTGGAGACAGAATTGTCAGAAGAAAGAAGAGAACTCCTCCCTCCAGTGAGGCTCCACCTCCTAACTTCTACAACCTTCCTAAACAGTGCCACTAGCTGGAGACCATGTGTTCAAACATGGGAGCCTGTCAGGAACATTTCACATTAAAATCTCACAAACACATACTCACTGGTACCATAGAATTATCATAATCTTTTGATACAAAATGAATTCAGTTAATTTCAGAAGTCTCCTCAGTCTTAAAAGCCCCAAGAGTATTCAAAAGTCTATGGTAAGGTGGGAGAATGAATTGATGTGGAGAAGTAAATTGGTATGGAGAGGCATTTTTCTTATGACCTGAGTTTCATAAAAGGAGATAACTGAATTCTTCAAGTTTTTTTCTGAACTACTCATATGGGCTATTTGGACCTTAGCATGCATATATTGCCCTGTAATACATCTATCCATCCATCCATCCATCCATCCATCCATCCATGTAATTACTAAAAATGTATTTTAAGAGTTAAAAATTTTGAGCAGAGAAGGAACCACTGCACTCAGAGCAGTAGGATTTCAGGATCCCACAGGTGGTGGCCTGAGTCCCAGCAGTTCTTCCACCCAGGAGCTCAAAATCACAGAGACACCTGGACTCTGCGGAGTTTTGACACAAGCAAGATAACTGGAAAGACAGGCACCAGTCAGAGACAGTGAATGCATGTAGCACTAGAGTTAACCAGATGGCAAAAGGCAAGCGCAAGAACACAAGCAACAGAAATCAAAGTTACTTGGCATCATCAGAACCCAGTTCTCTCACCATCGCAAGCCCTGGACACCCTGTAACACTGGAAAAACAGGATTAAGAATTAAAATCACTTCTCATGATGATGATAGAGGACTTTAAGAGGGACATAAACAACTCCCTTAAAGAAGTACAGGAGAACACAGGTAAACAGGTAGAAGCCCTTAAAGAGAAAACTCAAAAATCCCTTAAAGAACTGCAAGAAAACAAAACCAAACAGGTGAAAAAAATTAAACAAAACCATCCAGGATCTACAAATGGAAGTAGAAACAATAAAGAAATCTCAAAGGGAGACTATCCTGGAGATAGAAAACCTAGGAAAGAAATCAGGAGTCTTAGACACAAGCATCACCAACAAGAGATAGAAGAGAGAATCTCAGGTGCAGAAGATAACCATCCAGGAAATCTAGGACACAATGAGAAGGCCAAATGTAAGGATAATAGGCATAGATGAGAGTGAAGATTCCCAACTTAAAGAGCCAGTAAACATCTTCAACAAAATTATAGAAGAAAACTTCCCTAACCTAAAGAAAGAGATGTCCACGAACATATAAGAAGCCTACAGAACCCCAAATAGACTAGACCAGAAAAGAAATTTCTTCCGTCACATAATAAGCAAAACATCAAATGCACAAAACAAAGAAAAAAATACTAAAAGCAGTAAGGGAAAAAGGTAAAGTAACATATAAAAGCAGACCTATAAGAATTACACCAGACTTCTCACCAGAGACTATAAAAGACAGAAGATCCTGGACAGATATCAAACAGACCCTAAGAGAACACAAATGTCAGCCCAGACTAGTATACCCAGCAAAACTCTCAATCACTATTGATGGAGAAACCAAGATATTCCATGACAAAACCAAATTTACGCAATATCTTCCCACAAATCCAGTACTTCAAAGGATAATTGATGGAAAACTCCAACACAAGGAGAGAAACTACAACCTAGAAAAAGCAAGAAAGTAATCTTCCAACAACCCTAAAAGAAGATAGCTACACAACATGATTTCATCTCTAATAACAAAAATAACAGGAAGAAACAATAATTTTTCCTTAATATCTCTTAACATCAATGAACTTAACTCCCCAATAAAAAGACATAGACTATCAGACTGGATACTTAAACAGGACCCAGAATTTTGCTGCATACAGGAAACAAACCTCTGTGAAAAAGACAGACACTACCTCAGGGTAAAAGACTGGAAAACAATTTTCCAAGCAAATGGTACCAAGAACAAGCTGGAGAAGCCATTCTAATATCAAATAAAATCAATTTTCAACCAAAAGTAATCAAAAGAGATAAGGAAGGACACTTCATATTCATCAAAGGAAAAATGTACCAAGAGCAAATGTACCAAATGCAAGAGCACCCACATACATAAAAGAAAATTTACTAAAGCTTAAAGCATACATTGCACCTCACACAATAATAGTGGGATATTTCAACACCCCACTCTCAGCAATGGACAGATCATGGAAACAGAAACTAAACAGAGACACAATGAAACTAATGGAAGTTATGAACTAAATGGATTTAACAGATCTCTATAGAATATTTCATCCTAAAACAAAAGAATATACCTTTTTCTCAGCACCTCATGGTACCTTCTCCAAAATTGACCATAAATTGACCACAGAATTGACCAAAATTGACCACAAAACAGGCATCAACAGATACAAAAAGATTGAAATAATTCCTTGCATTCTATCAGATCACCATGGATCTTCAATCAGATCACATTATTCTTCAATAATGACAAAGACAGTGGAAAGCCCACATACACGTGAAAACTGAACAATGCTCTACACAATGATGACTTGGTCAAGGAAGAAATAAAGAAAGAAATTAAAGACATTTTAGAATTTAATGGAAATGGGGACACATCATACCAAAACTTGTGGGACTCTATGAAAGCAGTGCTAAAAGGAAAACCCATAGCTCTAAGTGCCTACAAAAAGAAGCTGGAGAGAGCATACACTAACAACTTGAGTGTACACCTGAAAGCTCTAGAACAAAAAGAGGCAAATACACCCAAGAGGAATAGATGGTAGGAAATAATCAAACTCAGGGCTGAAATCAATCAAGTAGAAACAAAAAGAACTATACAAAGAATCAATAAAACCAGGAGCTGGTTCTTTGAGAAAATCAACAAGATAGATAGACCCTTAGCCAGACTAACCAAAGGGCACAGAGACAGTATCCAAATTAATAAAATCAGAACTGAAAAGGGAGACATAACAACAGAAACTGAGGAAATTAAAAAAATCAACAGATCCTACTACAAAGACCTATACTCAACAAAACTGGAAAATCTGGATGAAATGGACAACTTTTTAGACAGATACAAGGTACCAAAGTTAAATCAGGAGCAGATAAACCATCTAAATAGTCCCATAACTCCTAAAAAAATAGCAGCAGTCATTAAAGTCTCCCAACCATAAAAAGGCCAGGAACAGATGATTTTAGTTCAGAATTCTGTCAGAACTTCAAGGAAGACCTAATATCAATTCTCTTCAAACTATTCCATAAAATAGAAACAGAAGGAACACTACTCAATTCGTTCTGTGAAGCCACAATCATGCTCATACCTAAACCACACAAAGACCCCACAAAGAAAGAAAACTTCAGACCAATCTTCCTAATGAATATCGATGCAAAAATACTCAATAAAATTCTGGCAAACTGAATCCAAGAACACATCAAAATAATCATCCATCATGATCAAGTAGGCTTTATCCCAGGAATGCAGGGTTGGTTCAATATTCAGAAATCCATCAATGTAATCCACTATATAAACAAACCCAAAGAAAAAAAAACCACATGATCATCTCACTAGATGCTGAGAACGCATTTGACAAAATTCAACATTCCTTCATGGTAAAAGTTTTGGAAAGATCAGGAATTCAAGGTCCATACCTAAACATAGTAAAAACAATATACAGCAAGTTAGTAGCCAACATCAAACTAAATGGAGAGAAACTTGAAGCAATCCCACTAAAATAAAAGACTTGACAAGGCTGCACACTTTCTCCCTACCTATTCATTATAGTACTGGAAGTCCTAGCCCAAGAAATTAAACAACAAAAGGAAGTCAAAGGGATGCAAATAGGAAAGGAAGAAGTCAAAATTTCACTGCTTGCAGATGATATGATAGTATACTTAAGTGACCCTACAACTTTCATCAGAGAAGTCCTAAACCTGATAAACAACTTCAGCAAAGTGGCTGGATATAAAATCAACTCAAACAAATTAGTAACCTTCCTGAACTAGAAATATAAACAGGCTGAGAAAGAAATTAGAGAAATGGCACTCTTCACAATAGTCACAAATAATATAAAACACCTTGTTGTGAATCTAACCAAGCAAGTGAAAGATCTGTATGACAAGAACTTCAAGTCTCTGAAGAAAGAAATCGAAGATCTCAGAAGATGGAAAGATCTCCCATGATCCTGGATTGGCAGGATTAATATAGTAAAAGTGGCCGTCTTGCCAAAAGCAATCTACAGATTCAATGCAATCCCCATCAAAATTCCAAATCAATTCTTCATAGAGATAGAAAGAGCAATTTGCAAATTTATTTGGAATAACAAAAAACCTAGGATAGCGAGAACTATTCTCAACAATAAAAGAACTTCGGGGAGAATCACCATTCCTGACCTCAAGCTGTCCTACTGAGCAATAGGGATAAAAACTGCATTGGTATTGGTACAGAGACAGGCAGGAAGATCAATGGAATAGAACTGAAGACGCAGGAATGAACCCACACACCTATGAACACTTGATCTTTGACAAAGGAGCTAAAACCATCCAGTGGAAAAAGGACAGCATTTTCAATAAATGGTGCTGGTTCAACTGTGATGTCAGCATGTTAAAAGCTCAAGTCCAAGTTGATCAAGGACCTTCACATGAAACCAGATATACAGAAACTAATAGAAGAGAAGGCAATGAAGACCCTTGAATACCTAGGCACAGGGGAAAATTTCCTGAATAGAACACCAATGGCTTATGCTCTAAGATCAAGAATCAACAAATGGGACATCATAAAATTGCAAAGCTTCTGTAAGGCAAAGGACACTGTCAATAGGACAAAACAGCATCCAACAGATTGGGAAAAGATCTTTACCAATCCTACATCTGATAGAGGGCTAATATCCAATATACACAAAGAACTCAAGACAACCAAGTAACCCTATTAAAAATGGGGTACAGAGCTAAACAAAGAATTCTCAACTGAGGAAACCTGAATGGCAGAGAAGCACCTAAAGAAATGTTCAGCAGCCTTAGTCATCAGGGAAATGCAAATCAAACAACCCTGAGATTCCACCTCACACCAGTCAGAATGGCCAAGATCAAAAACTCAGGAGACAGCAGATGCTGGCGAGTATGTGGAGGAAGAGAAACACTCCTCCATTGTTGGTGGGATTGCATGCTGATACAATCACTCTGTAAATCAGTCTGGTGGTTCCTCAGAAAACTGAACATAGTATTACCTGAGGACCCATCTATACTACTCCTGAGTATATACCCAGAAGATGCTCCAACATATAACAAGGACATATGCTCCACTATGTTCATAGCAGCCTTATTTATAATAACCAGAAGCTAGAAAGAACCCAGATGTCCTTCAACAGAGGAATGGATACAGAAAATGTGGTACATGTACATAATGGAATATTACTCAGCTATTAAAAACAACGAATTTGAGAAATTCTTATGTAAATGGTGGAAGTAGAAAATGTCATCCTGAGTGAGGTAACCCAATCACAAAAGAACACACATGGTATTCACTCACTGATAATTGGATATTAGCCCAAAAGCTCAAAACACCCAAGATACAACTCACAAACCACATGTAGCCTATGAAGAAGGAAGACCAAAGTGTGGGTGTTTTGGCCCTTCTTAGAAGGGGTAACAAAATGCTTATGGGAGCAAATATGGAGACAAAGTGTGGGACAGAAATTGAAGGAACTGCCATTTGGAGACCATCCCACCTGGTTATACATCACATGTGCAGTCACCAAAGGTAGATGATAATGTGGATGCCAGGAAGAGCATAATGATAGGAGCCTGATATAGCTGTCTCCTTAGAAGTCTGCCAGAGTCTGACATATTCAAAAGTGGATGCTCACAGCTAACCACTGATCTGATCAAGGGGTTCCCAATGCAGGAGTTAAAGAAAAGACTGAAGGAGCTGAAAGGGTTTGTGGCCCCGTGAGGAGAGCAACAATACCAACCAACTAGAGCTCCCCAGGGTCTAAACCACCATCCTGGGAGCACATAGGGATGGACCCATTCCTCCAGCTGTATAGGTAGGAGAGGATTGCTTTGTCAGGCATAGGTGGGAGAGGAGATCCTTGGTCCCATGAAGGCTGGATGCTAGTGTGGCAGAATTCGAGGGTGTGGAGGTGGGAGTGGGTTGGTAGGTGGGGGTACATCCTCATAGAAGCAGGAGGAGGGGGGATGGGATAGGGGGTTCCTGGGCAGGGAAGGAATTACATCTGAAATGTAAAGAAATATCCAATAAAAATATTAAATGAAAAAAAAAGAGTTAAAAAAGTCAAAGCCATTTCTAAGACTCAGGAAATCTCAACTCTGACCCATTGTAAAATAAAAATAAATAAATACATACTTCCAAATGTAAATGGCACAGAGTAAACAGTCTTTTTCCAAAAGGAATATTGGGCATAGTAACAGTAGGAGAATTTCCAGGTCCTACAGCTCCATTTCTGGGATCTGGAAGTTTGTGATGAAATTTGCTGGGCTCCAAAGGAAGCCCCATCTCTCCATCTCTGCTGTCTGTGGCACACACAGCCTCTCTCTGGAGCTGCCTTCATTCTATAGTTACAGTTTTCTTTTGTGGACACCTTATGTTTTTTTTTCCACCCTATGCTTCTTGCTTCTAACATTCTGTAGTGTCCATGGTGACAGTTCCTAATAGACCACCATTTCTCCATGAAACCTCCTGGCCTCTTAGCTGACCACACTTTCTCAGCTCCTTTGTCTTTTAAAACTTTCACCAAAATGACCT